>NC_086074.1:3025782-3328361 GCF_948474715.1 Cydia amplana | reverse complement strand
CAACATCCAGAGCTCGCATATTCATGAGGCTGACGGCTATCGTAAATAATACTTGCGCTTCGCTTCCAATTGCTCCGGCTAGGGCAGTGATCTATCTAGATCCCGGTGTTTGCGGGACTTTTATCGACGGAATGCAGCGGTTTTTACGAGATAGCGCAAAACAGTAGTTGAACAACATAAAGTCACATTTTTGCATGGTGTTTTTTTAGCAGCACGTTACGAGGACTTTAGAAGATTTATTAAATAAGAAGGTGTCTAATCAAGTTACATGTTTACTGTATTATTTTAGAAGTTTCCAATCATATAGGCTTCAGACAAACATTATTAGATTAGATTAGATTTATTTCTTTCACAACATATGATTACAGTACAAATTACATTAATGTCAATTTATAAGAATATATATTTCCGGAAGTTTTATAATTGCTTTGTACAAGCTCTGGCATTTGTTATTTGGGTTCGGACTTCGGAGTAAGTAACTGACGAGTCTTGGATTACGAAATATAGTCCCACAAAATCTTTCCTAGTTATAGAGTCTACCTATTTGACTTGATCTATGCCTTCTGTAAAATGTCATTCCCTCTTACCAAACCTGACCTGCTAGCATGAGCTGCGTTCTCGCGCGCGACTCCTTACATTTAGCGCGACTTCGCGCATGACTTCGCGCGCGTGAATGCCGCACATGCTAGCCGGTCTGATGCCGCGATTCCCGATATCCCGGGATCATCGCGTTATGACATTAATGCCATCCCTAGCCCCGACCACACAGACTGTGATAAACTTAAGCAATTACACTTGAGTATACAGTGACTGCTACCATTTGATATTGTTGCGTTCAAATAGTTACGGACAACTAGGTACTTAGTTTGCTGAGAAGTGGGTGCATCGTTATGATTAGTTGGTTTTATCCTTGCTGTTTAATCAAATGGTAAAGCGGGAGTGAATACTGAATACGGCAATATGTATTTCTCCATGTTCCGTTCAATGTTTGATAAGCATGTTATGGTCATATACATACGCATTATGAGTAATGTTCAATCGTTTAATATAAAACCGCCGGTAAGGACATGTGGGGTGAGAGAAACATAGTTTATTTTGCGAGGACAAGAGAAGTAGTACCTATGAGGATTCCCTACAAGTTGCCCCAATGTTTTTTTTACCTCATCTACCCTTATTCCAACTTTTATGACTACTAATTTAAAATAATACATAATAGTAACAATATAACAAATGTAAAATATAAAAGAAAGAAATTACTTAGTTTATTTTGCTTAGTGGCTGTATCAAAGTACTTTGTACATTTGGATTGATTTTAACTTTCATTTTAGTAACCTTGTAGTGAAAATGCGTAACAAACTATAGGTATAGTTTGTAGCTTTCTAGTAGAGCCCGAAGACTTATCCTATTGTCTATTGTTCAGTAAAACCGCACGTGCTACTTACCTGCAAAAAAGGGTCCTAATTATTCTATTTGGCACCTGAGCGCGGTCTAGTCCAACGCTCAAAAAAACAGTGTAGGTGCGCTCTCCGATAACGCGCCTTTGTTACGCATCTCGATGACACATTTTAGACTGGTTCTGTAGCGTTCGACTCGCCGGCACTCAGTAACCGAAGTACCGATTTTTTATGCAGGTGGTTGTGGCACGTGGCACGAGCGGTTTTACTTAACAATAGACAATAGGATTAGCCTTCGGGCTCTATTAGAAAGCTACAAACTATACCAAATGATGTATTAAGTATTAACGCCATACCATAAAATAAATTAATTACTAGTTATATTATGTAAATTGAATATAACAAAAGAGAAGAACAAATACCACATACAGTGTTAGTAGATAATCATGTCACAATCATGGGACAAAGTATAAATTAAGCAACAGTAGTTTACTACTGGACGTTACACAATTTTAAGTGTATCTCAGAGGCTTCAAAGATGCTCGTTGATAAATTGCTAGGCCATTGTTTAGGTATAAATGGACGCTCGATCGGTGAGAGGAGATTCCTATCTCTAAACGTCTTTATGATCCAAATGTCTGATAACAAAAAGAAGATAAGTGTCTATGGATCAGTGGGCACTTAAGACGTTTCAAAATTCAAAAGTAAAGTGTTCCATTTAAACACGGTTTATAGCATTTCTCAATGATAAAATAACGAATAAAAAGCAGTACTAATCTATAATAGCATTTTTTGCAATTCGATAAACGGCGGGTATCAGTACGCAATGCAATTATACGTTAGGTAAGGTGTTGCAAATTCTGGCCGAGATTTAGGCTTACGTAGACGATTGTGTGATAAGCTCCTGTATTGTGCTGACGGAACTGGCGCAATTAAAGATCTTGGAACTATCTCATTGTAAGATTTGTGAGGTTCGTTTGCGTGGAATCTGTTGGTAATTAAACCTCCTCTTTAACGGCCTCCTAGCCTAATCGGAATTTATCCTGCATATGAAGCAGAAGGTCCCGGTTTGAATTCTGGTAAGGGCATTTGTTTGTGTGTTCATTATTACAGATATGTATTTGTTCCTGAGTTATGGATGTTTTCAATGTACCTATTTCAATATCGTCATTTGGTAACCACAAGACAATCCTTATTGAGCTTACTTGTGGGGCTAGGTCGATTTGTTTAAGATTGTAATATTCTAATATTTATTATTAATATGTATTATAAAGCGAATACCTATTCTAGGTATGTGCATGAGACGCAATATTTCGATTTATCAGTGTTAGTTCCTAAAGCAGAAAAATATTCTCAGGTAATGTTCTTGTCAAAAATCGATTAACTTTATAATAATTACAATCCATTCACATTTTTGGATCATATCAAGATTCATGTTCGACTGGTTCATAAATGAACTTGAATTATTGCAAGGCGTTCATAAAAAACTCGGAATATCGCGAGCGGCACAATTGAGAATAAACAGCATCCTTACTGTTGCCGGTCGCTCCAGAAAAAAACCGGTACGGCCCTATTCAAAGTAAGTCATCCCGAAAACTGTAGCAGTCATGTCTTCTATCCTTTTTAGATATAATGGGTGTAAGCAGGATGATAGAGAGATTCAGTTTGGAATTGGGCAGCAGATGGCAAGCAGGTGCTAGCGATTCGCCGAATTTTGGCGGTCTGGCAGGCGGCATGCCGCCTGGGGCATTCACATTTATAACTTCAAAGATATGTCTAGAGTATTGTACCTTATTCCATTGTGATAAGGCGATAAATGTATACATAATTTTGACGTTGTCCATGTAATCAGGCAAAAATCCGGTCAAGAGATGCATGCGAATCTGTTGTTTCTTGTTTTTCGACTCTTAGAAATCTGCAGTGTTTTTAGGTATTCCTTTACAATGTTGCAAAATCAAGTCAGGTAACTAATAATGAAGGCAAAGAAGTATTGACAGGTGTTATTGGCGGCTTTTATCCAGGTTTTTACTGTGTGTTAACTTATTTTTTTCTTGTTATGGACTTGAGGACGGTGTTGCCCGTAGCCAACGTCAAGTAAATTGTAAAAGGATGTTATCTACTCAAATTTGTAGTAGCCCGCTCGTTTGATAGATAGATGATAGATAGGTATTAAGGCATCTACAAACGTCACCGATAATTGCATGCGATTTGCAATACATTGCGGCATTTGATCGATCGATTGAATTCGTTGCTCCTGTAGCTGCTACTTACTTAGCCGGCAACTATTTAAAATCGGATGTCATTTGTTGCATCTTCGGTAGCTTTTAGTAGTAGCAACGGTTTAATTTTTTTTTTATTACATTTGTTCATTGAGGCGAAAGTCACTGAACCAACGTTAAAACTATTCCTATACGAACTCTGATCCCGACCTCTGAACTGAATATTATGTAGGTACATCCGGGTCTCGTGGCCTACATATTTCTAGGGCAGAAGTCTATCGATTTTGTCTGAAGGGCGGGCCCTTTTGGATGGAATCAGGGTTCAGTTATTATTTAAGAAGTTTTGAGAAACTGCTGAAACCAATTAGTATAAGTGGGATTACCGCTGTGGAATATGTAGCAAACTATAATTAAAGAATATTTGAAATATTTTTTTGGCCAGCGTAGGGAACATAGCCTTCGCTTTTTTAGCTTGTAAGAGACGGTCTGTACCCAAACTAAGCTGATTATGATGTTAATATTTGTAATGTAATCGTAGTACAGAAAAC
The DNA here is from genome assembly GCF_948474715.1 of Cydia amplana. Taxonomy (NCBI): domain Eukaryota; kingdom Metazoa; phylum Arthropoda; class Insecta; order Lepidoptera; family Tortricidae; genus Cydia; species Cydia amplana. The sequence continues at coordinate 3,324,200 of NC_086074.1, read as the reverse complement.
GGGATGATTTCATAAAAAGTGCTCTGAATGTGACTCATTAGGTATAGCGAGTTATCCCGATAAATAGGGTAAGGGTTCATTTAGACGATGCGAGAACACGCATGCGAGTTTCATTACATTGCGGGTTTTGATCGATCGGTTGAATTGGACGTAACCAACAGTCCGCAATGTAAATAAAATCGCATGCGAGTTCGCGCGCCGTCTAAATCAGCCCTAAAAATAAAATTAAGTCATTAAGTAATTGGATGCATTCCAAAGCACTTACTTCACAACTACACATAACTTCAGCCCACAGTTAAACACAACTACCCTTACGTAACCGAGGGCGGTGACCGGATCAGTAAACCGGCACGGGGTTGCGGGTGACTGGGGCTCCATTGTACGCCCCCGCACTGGCATTGACCTCTTTACAGTACACGTGGTTAAACCCACTTACTTATTTAAGTTCTACGACTGTTGTTTCACTGTAGTTCTTTATTTTAATTTTTAACAAGCAGAAACGTCTGCGAACGATGCTATTAAGCTTAGAATAAATTTAAAAGTGGAAAAATTACTGTCTTGGGTGAGACTTGAACTCATGGAATGTATGGGACCCAATACATTCCACGACTCTTCTCTTTCCGCACATACCCTAGAACCAAATTTCTATGAATACTCGTACAGAGGTAATAATTTTAGTCGCTTGTCCATTTGTCCCCAACTCCAATTTGGAGCCGTCACACTCGTCGGCTATGTTGATTTATCCCGGTGGCGAAGTTCCCACTTTCCCCGCATTCTTCGCGCATGCGCGTTGACAGCTGCCCGCGGCGCTGCGCCGGCGCCGGCGCCGACGTCCTAAACTAGGTAAAATAGGCAAGGTAGATTAGATACGTAATTCGAAACCGACCATTTGTAATTTGAAATAGAAACTGTCAATTATATTTTAGTAGCCTCTGTACCGTAGCCTCTTCGGCGTAAACAACTAGTTAGAGTCTGTATCAGTTAACTTTGCACCGACTTGAATAGAACAAAGTGAGGAAGTGTCATTATGAACATCATATTTTAATAGAATGTACCGAAATTTGTAAGAATCCTTATTAACTGCTCGCATTTCCTTTCCGATCACACCAAAGTACACCAGCAAATAATCTCTCGCTAGTTACTTAGTTAATTTCCATTAAACAACTAGAAAATGATTTACAACGCTCCATATGCCCTTTTAATTCAATTACTTCGCGATAAAGCACCGCATAAACTAGTCCAGCGTCCTTTGGCCAGCCTCATTTCCTACCGCCTTGTTTATACGAAAACGCCTGGATTTCATACTAATTTGCTAGCACTTACAACCTTTATTTTTAAAGCGATCTTAATGAAGAACGCAGTACTAGCCGTCATAAATATGTATATAATAGTGTGCCGTATTTCAAAGCCAATAAGGAATTTAAGTGGTTAGATATTTATGGTATCGCTAATGTAAGTTGCGTATATCGCAAGGGCAGTGTCGCCATGTTGGGGTGGATTGTTTATCTCCATTTTAGGCGGGTGACTCACGCGCCGATATTCTAAACATTTCTCGGTCGTTAATTGGAACGATTTCCCGAGCGGGGTCGCGTTTTGTTAAGGCAATTGGAATGCTGGTTTGAGCTGAAATGAGCTATATAAATTACTGTCGACAACTGACAAAATCATAAACTTTATTTCTAAGATATAAGGTTCACTTTCAGTTAAGTTTTACTGTGACATACAATAGTTAAAATAAATATGTCGATTACTAATATGGTTTGGAACTTAAATCGAAATATAAATATTATACAAGTCGGAATAAATATGTCAATAGCTGATAAAGTCCAAATACTTTCCTTACATAAATTCAATTAATGTAACGCAACTTTGTTATATGTTTTCGCAATAAATATGCCAGAGGCTGATAATGGTATAGTCCGTGTACATAGTTTCATTTAAATTGTTATGTAGTATTAATATTATGCAACTAGGTTAAATGTTTGGCAAATGAATCAAACGGAAAGCGCATTCTACACGTAACTGCGGTAATTAGGATGTTTGGAACATGCCCAGAATTTAGTGTTAAATGATGTGTTGAAAATTTTACGTGGCAGTTCGGGGAATGGCTGGTTACAGTAGTTGTCGTTACTAGTAATATAAACGTGCAGATAGATGTGTCCAGTAAACTAGGTGCTTATGGTTTTCATTTTAATTCATAAGTAGTATAAGTAGGTTAAATGTACCTTTTACTGTTTAAATTTAAGAATCGTCATGATTTTCCCTGCGTTATCTAAGCGTGCCTGAGACCATAAGTTAAGACATTCATTTATCGTCAAACGCCAATTAAAAACCGGCCAAGTGCGAGTCGGACTCGCGCACGGAGGGTTCCGCACCATAAACAAAAAATAGAGCAAAACAAGCAAAAAAACGGTCACCCATCTAAGTACTGACCCCGCCCGACGTTGCTTAACTTCGGTCAAAAATCACGTTTGTTGTATGGGTTGTATGCCCCACTTAAATCTTTATTTTATTCTGTTTTTAGTATTTGTTGTTATAGCGGCAACAGAAATACATCATCTGTGAAAATTTCAACTGTCTAGCTATCACGGTTCGTGAGATACAGCCTGGTGACAGACGGACGGACGGACAGCGGAGTCTTAGTAATAGGGTCCCGTTTTTACCCTTTGGGTACGGAACCCTAAAAAGTAAAAATGTATCCGGATGATAGATGCGAACGAAAAGACACGTGATCATTTCCATACATTATTTTGTGGCTTTGCTATAAACGATACTCATTTGGCTGGACCCCACCCCTAGACTTTCGGATACCTATCTCAAGAATGGCGCAAGCAGTGTTGTTACTAAAGCAACATCCATCTAACCTGAATTTGTTTCTTTAAAAAGTGATGCTAATAATGAAGCTTCTCTTCCAGGGGCAAGTTCGCATCAGTCCGCAAAATCCGGCACCTGGTCTCCGGCGAGGAGTACGCAGCCAAGTTCATCCGCAAACGGAGGCGCGCCGCCGACAGCTCCAGGGAGATACAACATGAGGTGGCTGTCCTAGCGTTGTGCGCGGGCTGCACGCGCGTCGTTAGCATACATGAGGTAAGGGACATTTCTACCCGTTCATGACGTGCCACAGATCATCTGCAAATGAAGACGCGCAGCTGACAGTTTCAGGGAACTGTCAACATACAACATGAGGTCGCTGCCTTATCGCTTTGCGCGGGTTGCCAACGCGTCGTCAGAATGCATGAGGAAGATCCTTTATCCTCAAATGGAGGATAGCTGACCGTTCTAGGGAGATAAACACGAAGACGTATATCATAAAGAATAGATTTTTAGATTTAGATTTAGATATTTATTGTCATAATATGAAATTACATTATAAATTATGCTAAACTAATCTACATGAATTTATATTATGATCGTCATTAACATTAACATGATATTATTTATTAGATACAAATTAAAAATGTCTTAAAAATAATCAATCTTCTGTCAACAATTTTATCAATTCATGTCAAAACAAAATACGGGAATAACTAAGTACGAGTATCTCTTAATCTTATTTATTTATTTATTTATTTATTTATTAAATGAAAACATGTGTCAAATTTACACGATTCAATTTACAATTTCAAATGTCAAAGTCATATACTCATTTACTGAATAAAGTGGATTATCCAATAAAAGGACCAATAATAAACCTTATAAAGCTCTTATAAAGCCTTATATGGCATCATCATTTTACACACCTATTACACCATACCATCAGTTGTGAAACTGCCATCTTCACCAACACAACTCCAATCACTAACCCGCCATTCAACTCTTCCAGGTCTACGAGACCCGTTCCGAAGTGGCCATAGTCCTGGAGCTATGCGCAGGCGGCGAGCTCCAGCGTCTCCTAGATGAGGAGGAGCGTCTGTCCGAAGGCGCCGCGCGCCGGGCGCTCCGCCACGTTCTGGAAGGCCTGGCACATCTACACGCACGTCGCATCGCACACTTGGACTTGAAACCACAGAACCTGCTCCTCACTGGAGGGGGAGAAGAGCTACTTATTTGCGACTTTGGAATCAGTCGGGCTATACAGCCCGGAGCGCATGTTAGAGAGATTTTAGGCACGAGGGATTATGTTGGTAAGTTGTGATGATTTAAAAAGGTTATGAAGTCCTTTCAGGTTTATGATTTGGATATCATACAAAAGAACCATATATTTAAGAAGTTTCTCATTTGTTCGGATATGCCTTCCTGTTATTTCGTTAAGACGACGAGAGATCTTGCCCTATATAGATTATTATTGTTAGATACCTTTATGTGGCTTTTAGAAAGCCAGGATACTGAATTATTGCTTGTCCAAATGCAAATATATTTTAATTATGTCGCCAGTCGCCACTATCACTGCACCAAACGAACTTTCAATTCGAAAATCAGTACAATCCATCCAGCCGATCAATTCTACCCCGTTGGAGACAAATCTCGCTTCAATTACACTTCTTAATTACATTTCTCGATGACGTCGCCTCGCTGAGATACGCGGCGGACGCACGCGATTGCGACACAGAATCTGGTCTAGATAGAGTTATTAATAGGTCTGTAAAATTCTGGAGTAGAAAGTTCACGCGTGCCTGATCTGATTGTACTATTTTATGAGTTTATCAGTTTTATTGCACTTGTCTTAGCTTCTGTTTTACGTAATCGTGCAGGAATGCACTTAATGTTTTTTTGCCTAAAGCAAAACACATACTTCATTTTATGTTGCTGTTGCTACCCGTATTAGCTACCACTACGCCTCGATACATACATCCTGCGTGGCGAGAAAAGTAGCATCGATGAGTTCGTGATGATTGCATACATCTTGGCAAAATGTGGGCTTTCGCCTTGAAGCCTTTGACCGCCAAAAACGAAAATTGACGCGCGTGGCTACAGACCAATATTACTTTCTTGCATTCCGACAAGGTTCACGATGACGCGCCGCGCCTGATAAACAGTGGCTTTAACAATCTATTTTGTCTTTCCAGCACCAGAAATCCTCTCGTACGAGCCGCTGTCCCTAGCCGCCGACATGTGGTCGGTGGGCGTGCTGGCCTACGTTCTCGTCAGCGGCTACTCGCCGTTCGCGGGCGAGACCAAGCAGGAGACCTATCTAAACATCGCGCAGTGCCAGCTCAGCTTCCCAAGGGACCTGTTCAGAGGAGTCTCGCAGAGGGCCATGCAGTTCATCAGGGACACACTTGTCGTGGATCCTAAGTGAGTCTAATTATCTACTCTCTTGGGATCTCATGCAGGATGAACATCGCGCAGTGCCAACTTAACTTCCCCAGAGACTTGGTCCGTATGTTCAAGGACTTATCTCGCAGAGGGCCATTTTCTCCTTTTTTTTCCTTTCTCTATCTTCTCAAGCAGGAAGACCAGCTAAGGAGGCCAGATTAAGTAGATACATTTTCTGCGGGACACGCACAGGGGACTATGCACTTTTATCCCGGAAAATCTAATCTGATTTTTAACAGTTCAGCCCTTTCTATCAAAAATAACATGTGTATACCTATATATACCGCTGTATATGTCACACACACTGTTCTCAGTTGTTTCGTGTTCTAGGATTCATAACTAACGGTGATTATTTTCCAGGGGTCGTCTTACAGTGGTAGAGTGCCTGGAGCACCCCTGGCTCAAAGACGACGCCGACATCCCGCGCGCCATCGTCGGGCTGGGCTTCGACACGGCCGCCAGCGACGCGGACTCGGACGACACACAGGAGAATGGGGTTAATGGGGTCAACGGGGTTAATGGACACAACGGCATGAATGGACACAGCAACGGGACTAATGGGACGAACGGGACACATGATGAGGAAAAAGGTTGGTGGTTGTTGAATTAGTTCTTCCGCTTTCGGTGCACAACTTTGGAGTACAAGTGGCTGCTCCTGTGTTGTGTCAGCACCCCTAGCACATGATTGGCGCGACAGTATCTCGCGGCGAGATAGACTACCCGTCTTTTTCTAACGTCTATCTCGCCGCGAGAAACTGTCGCGCCAATCATGTGCTAGCCCGGCTGGTGAAAATCTTATATACAACTATAGGACAGGCTCAGGCTTTACACCGTCATTCTTTGGATAGCGATGAGAGGCTGAGAAGTAGAAGAGTTTTGTCTAAGTTTCTGAATTACACGCCTGCTCAAAAATGACGCTGTCAGCGCGCTATTGTCAGGTTGGTCTTTGATGCATCTGTATGCTATTATATACCTACGGTTTTGGTTTAAACTCGTAAGGATGTCGGTGACGGAGTTAACAGACGTCATGGGATGGTTGCTTACAGTGGGAATAGAGTATTCCCGTATAATGTGACGTTTCTCGGAGACCATGAAAGAATTTTGAAGTTGTACAAGCGAATTTAGCTTTTATGTGTATTTCCAGAGCGGCCAGTGTCGCCTGCGGCGGAAGAGCGCTTGCCGCCGCTGAAGCATGCGCACGCGCGCGACCCGGCGCCGCCCTTCCCCGACGCCCCGTCCACGCCCAAGGTGAGGATCTTGGTAATTACATGCACAATCATCTTTACATAGTCCCCTGTCTCGTATATGCGCTTCTTACAATAAGATTTGTAATGATGTAGACATTTTTCATTTAAGTTATAATAGATTTAGAAACAGTGTAATTAAATTATCACATACCTAGTTGAGTACATGATCTCACCTTAATTATAAGATTACAAATTAATTGTTAACTAAATATTATAATCTCTAATGAATGTTGTGCTTGGTAGTTATTGAAATGTAAATTTAGCACTATAAGTTTACTATAATATTTAGACGTATGTATCCAATTTACATTTTGTTACCTCGCCTTGAAATAAAGAAATAAATAAATACGCCATTCATCAGCATATTAGAAAAAAAACACAAATTTTCTGGTATTCATCTTTTGTGAGAAATGTTGATTCGTCCTTTTATTTTAAGTAAATTGAAGAATTTTTGGATTTTTTATAAGTTTTTAATTTTCTTCCTAATCTTTTTATGTTCGGGTTAAATCTTGGGAGCTAAATTAGGCCTATTTCACATTATCTGATTGAGCTGAAACATTGGGTGACAATGCAATGTACCTGCATAATGGTATAATTGAGCTGATTTTATCAAATCACTCAGGTGTCCATCGGATTTACATTATTAAATACATTAAGAGCGGGTCACTCACGTATTTTAAGTCGGTGCGGAACGGAGTGAAATATGTCGAGCGTTTTCGACTTAACACATTTAGTGCCAGCGCGAGCTACGGCGCTACGAGCGTAGTCGATAATACGGGAAAAACCGTATGTAGCGAAAAGCGCCTACGAATAGTGAACTTCCCTAGCGAGTCGCCGGCAGTTAATGTGTTAAAATACATGAGTGACCCGTTTTTAATATGTCTGTTTCACCGATTTACATTCTTATGGAAAAACAACTGGCACCATGTACTCCGACTTCCGTAAGATGATTAAACATAGAATTAGGTACTCTCTCAAGCAACTTCTCATTATCATCTTCCGTTCCCCGCCAATCCGTGAACTCTTACCTCCGCAAACTAAACCGGCCCTTTTCACCCGCAGGTATCCCGCAAATCGCTGCCATCCCCCCCATCCGTGCTAGCGCTGTGCAAGAAGTTCCAGCCGGACTACGAGAAGCCGGCAGCGCGCTCGTGCGAGTGCGGCGCGTGCTGCCCGTGCGCGCCCGCCTCGTGCCCCGCGCCCTGCCTGCGCCTGCGCATCCCCCCGGCGCGCTCCACGCAGGATCGCGCGCTCATCTGCTAGCGACTGCTCAGCGCTGGCGCCTGTTGCCTGCGCTGGCCGACTAGAGGGCGCTGTAGTTAAAGGTGGACTTTTAAACAGAACGCACGTTGAAAAGTTAAGTTAAGACGACGTTTTCTTGCATCGCGGGTTCATACAATTTGTCGTATTGCCACATCTAAAACGTTCCCCCGCCCCGTCCTTGTCTAATACTAGGACCATTAAATTAACTGTAAAGTTTAAGCTTTAGACGGATTTGAATGGTACTAAGTGCCAGTGCAGTGTGCTTGTCATTATAGACGTCATTTTTAATAGAGACGTTAATGATGACATGACCACACTTTTTTGTTGCAAATGCCGTGCAAATCTAGCTTGGTTTATCTCTATAACCATTTTAATTAACTTCAATGAAATTTAAATAATTTTAAATTTAAATAGAGTTCTATTTGTCTTGTTTCCTTCAATATTAAAACCAAATTTCTAAAACTATTGACATAAGTTTCACTGACAAACTTGTCACAAATAGTGGCCTGCTAAAGATTAGAAAAATACTAAACATACACAGGACCGCTTTGCTTAGAAGTCTACCTTTACTTTACCCAAAATTGCGCCCTCGTCAGCTAGAGGACGCTGTTGTTACTGAACGTATTCGATTTGTATGTATTTTCTCTTTTTTTCAGAATTTATAGTACTTGATGTTTTTGACCGTTCAAAAGATCAAATACAAGCGTAAGAGTTAACAAAATATTAGTTGCTGGTAATATTGTCTATGACGGTCATTAACTCGGCAATTGTGAATTCTGCAAAAAAAGAATGACAGCTTAAAAACTGCCCGGTGAAGAAAGTGATATGTTTTAGTAATTTAGTCTTTGACCGATTAGAAAACTACTTACTGATGTTTCAGTACCAATGTGAAATTATAAAATTACTACTTACAAGTAAAAATGTGAAGTGAACGAAAGTAGGATACTAAAATAAATTGTTCTAAAGTATTTGTGACTTAAAAATTTGTAAAAGTATTTACCCATCATTCATAAAATGTAACATGCTATATATTGTAAGTAAATAACTTTCGCTTTATCTGACAAACAACTATTGAAAAGTATAGATAAGGTTAATATCATTTAAATTGAAAGTAAATTTGATAAATGTTTTTGAATAATTCTATCAGTTCCCAGTGGCCTTAAAATATATATCTTTTGTAAAGAATTATGTCAAACTTGACGGAGGTACATCTTGTATTTGTACAATATTTCGATAATATTGAACCTCAACTTGTTATGTAGTTTTCTATACCTAAGAAATACACTAAATTCTAGGGATCGTTTTGCTTTTAATGAATTTACGCATATACTTGTATGTATTTAACTGCGAAATTCAGGTGTAACTTATGAACCACGATTATAAAGGGTGTACCAGAATAGCCTTTGAACAATTGCCCCCAGAGCTCTTGGTTCGAAACTATAACTAAACGATGCCTTTTAAGAAGATAATACTCTGTACACTCCACAATAACCGATAAACCCCAAAACTATTTTTTCAAAGGCTATCCTGCTACACCCTTTGAGATCGAGTTTATAGTACTATGAGAACTAGATAAATTAGATAATGTTGTATAAAATACTGTACATACTTTAATTGTTTTCGTATTGTTTTTATCACTTTCGTTCACTGCTGTTACAAACCTTGCCAGTTCTTAAGGTCTTAATAGTAGATTATGTGACTGCTACATAATGAAATAAGAGTGTGGGTTTATGAAACGAACGAAGTGAGTTTCATGATAGGATCACACGAATGTATTATTGCCTAATTATGTACAATTACATAAGATGTTAACTGGAAGATTTTCTGACAACGTTTGTAAAGGTCGCTACTCGATTAGAACCTTGTCGTTTTAACTAAATCATGTCCCGTTAGACAATATTGTCAAATAAGTTAAAGCGACGAAGTACTAACGTATAGCATATGCCGGGCAGTCGCCATTTTCTTTATGACCTGTATTATGAAAGCGTACTTAGGTATTATTGTGCTGGCCTAAAAAGGCCTAAGTGTACGGCAGATACGGCGTGGCTATGGGGTTCAAAACAGATTTTAGAGAAAGGTTTTAGGATAGATCCAGACCACAGATGAACTTTTACTTAAATTTTTTTTTACAAAATGTCACACACGCGCCAAGATCACGTGCGAATGCGTGCAAATATTAACCTTATATAAAAGCATGAAGGTTACATTGGCGTTGTGGACACGACTACTCACGAGGATTAATTCTTGGCGTTCAAAAGCTTAATTCTGACATACGGTTGTTTTTACGGTGGTTTACTTTCATGGGTAATTTTTCAATATCAATTCGTTGGTAGATACTTTGTCTGTGGTTTGGAACTAAATGAACGAGATTTCCTCTCTTTTGAATTAATTTTTAACCCCATGATGCATGTTTATATTCACGCAAGTTGCGATTAAAACACGCTAGCCTACTCAGCTCTTTCTCTCGTTGTACATTAGAAAAGGATAACGAATGCACTAGCGCGGTGTAAGGTTCGGTCATAGAGGCTAGAGAAGTGGGCTGTTTGAGGTTTGAAAGCGTCTAAAACTTTTAACACACAAGTCCGTAAAATGTAGATAGATAATATTTACTTTTTCGCCATTCGTTAATTTTAATTTCAAAGCATGATGATGTTTAGGCGAGTTGAAATGTAGATTATCTGTCCCCTTGTCGGACGCTCTAAAATTATGTTTTAGTGTGTTAATATTTTTAATAACGACTCATAAAAACGGCTTACTTTTCTATTCCACTCTGACCTTTTGACTTCACTACTTCAAAAAAGTAAAACACGCGCAGTGATGTAAATACGTAGTTATAGTTAAGTTAGTCTCACGAGTTGTATATTTTTAATGTAGTAGGGGCCCGATTACACGTACACCGAAAAAAGAAAGAATTAACATTTTATTTTCGAAACTACATAAGCTTGAAGTACAAATATATTTGTAGTTATAGATTCGTGTAAAAATCGAGCTCATTTAAACGGTTGCTTAGGATTGTCGCTGAAGTGACAGCCCTAGTATACCTTTTTTAATGTTTAAGGAATTAAAATATGGGGCATTATCAATGAAAAGGGACCTTATTGTCGATGGCCCTTACGTCGTTAATAATGGCGTAAGCGCCATCGACAATAAGGTCCCTTTTCATAGGTAACGTCACATATCTATTTTGTTTTATTATGCTAGATTACGCTTACTCGTAACCGGAGTTAAGGGGTAGTTCGTGCGATCGCGCTCCTACAGCGATGGTACAAAATGCATAATTATACGCAATGAGGGGGGCTTGCATTATGTGTTCTTAAGTTTAACCCTGGGCTGAGCTGGCTTTTGTAAATACTGCCCCTCTTATGTACGGCCTTGTGCACACTTAAAGTAGAAGTTTTATTAAACTAGCGCGTTTTTTATTCAACTATTTTACACCGCGTGTGCCCAAGGCCCCAAGCCGCTCAGCGTTACTTACTTAGATATTAAAATTGTTAATGTGTCGATCACATAGTGACATTATATTGTAGTGTCTAAGTGTTTAGATGATTTTAACAGAGGTATTGTATACGTAGGTATGTAGGATACCGCGTCGACCCTGTGTGGGACCAAAATTAGTCGCAAATTCCTTAATGTTGTTGGGTGTACGATATTGAAATTTTACCCGATTCTGGGCTGTTGAGTTTGAGCCGTGATGCGACTTGCGAACGCTCCCGACGTGTCGGCACTGTCGTGTCGCGCCTCGTTAGAGCTGTTGTGATCCATAACTAATTTGTAAAAATAAATTATTGTGATATAAAATTATGGTTGTTTTGTTTGTACCTTCTCCTTAACCCTTATTTAATGCAGAACCGATTTAGAAACCACATGCGGCACTACTAAGACGAATGCAGTGATGAAAACTGACATTCATTTTTGAACTGTTTTGAGCTCAGACGAAACGAACCCCTCGTATACTTCTGCCAGCAACCCACCAGGCGGGTGCACTATTCGTAGTCGCTTTTCGCTACATACGGGTTTTCCCATGTTATCGGCTACGTTCGTAGCGCGTAGCAAGCGCTGGCAGTAAATGTGTTAAATGGTCAAATTTGTCAAGCCGCATTTATTTGTTTTTAAAGAGCTTCAATAGTACATTACGATACAAGTGCGAATTACCTTTTCGCACGTGTATTGTACAACGTTTTACAGTTCATATGGCCCTTAAAATTTATGACATAGGCACGTATTGGTGTAATTACCGCACTATAGTTCGTTTTTTTAGCATTAGAAAGAACTTGCAAGAAGGTAAGCGATCTTGACATGTCTTTTAATTGAAAAACGCTTTTTAAAAATCAAAAACTATTACTTATGAAAGCAGAAGAATATAAATGATCGTATTAGATTCATAATTGGTAGATATTTGCCGTAACTTATTTTTAAAATCATCTTATCAAGATTGTTTACCTTATTTCTAATGCTAAAAAAACGAACTATAGGGCGGTAAAGTATGTACTGTAAAATAATTGAAGCGGTTACGATTAGTCAGGCAATGAGTCTTTGCGTAATACATGACTTACCCGAAAGCTCCAGAGTGTGAGGGTTAAAATCATTTACGTATACATCATTCATTTTACCAAATAAAACACATAAATTATAAAATCATTTGCATTAATTATTCGTACCAGGAACACATTACGATGTTTTCAATTTAATAATAAATCCAGGGATTTACTAGAGGTCAAAAGTTGCCAACGATATCGCGTTCTGTAAATTGCAAATGAATGTGTTCGGTTAAACCGTGCGACACGACACAGTATCTACGTCATGTAATGTTTAGCGAGGTCGCTCGACTTCGCCTGACATCATTGCCGATAGATAGAAGATAAACACTTTATTCATTTCCACAGTATCGATGGTATTACAAAGAGTGATTTATTAAACATTGGCATGCAGCTTAAATAAGAAAAACGAATATAATTACACGATATGAACAAGAAAACATAAAAGGACATAACCATGTGTCGTGGCATAATTATAGGCGCTGGCTCAGCCCTAGTAGCACGGTCGCATTTTTATCATTTATCACCATGCCTGTCACGTCTAACAAGTATGTAAGTGCGAAAGTGACGGGCTTAGTGATAGTCGATAAAAATGGAACCATGCTGAGCCCGCAGCATGATGATGGTGGATGTGGATCGCTGATATTCTGCCAGGACCTTACATAAAAGTTTGAGCAACACTTTATGACATACCTTATATGTCACCGTAAAATTGTAAACACTCGTCAGATTATAATCTCGCTAGTTACATTATAAACTGACGGTAGGGAGATTATAATCTAACCTAACCTACGTTAGATTATAAACTAAAGGGTTCACAATCTCACGGTGACATGTACACATTCACTACCAGACAAAAAACGGCGCACTACCCCAGAAACCGGTCGTCTATAGCTGCGTATAAAACAACCCGCCCAGCGGGTTGTCCGGCATCTGAGCAAAGTACACGAGCGCCCACCAGGTAGGTTCCTGGTAGTGAATGTGAAGTAGTAATGATTTTCAAGAAATGAGCGCACTCCCATCTTTAATGCCGGTCACGCACTTGCTACCCCTCTGGTCCATCTGGTCGGGTGTCCATGAGCGATAGTAATGGCTTACCTACTATCAAGCGATTCGTCTATTTGTTCTCCTGCAAAGTTTGCAAAGTAGTGCCATATCGCCATACTTTTCGTGTCGTAAAACATTAAGCCGTTAGTAAATCCCTGAATTTAAAGATACTACGTTCGCATATTAAACAATACATATCAGGTATTTCATAAAACCGTTTTAAAATAGTAAAGTAAAATACCCGCTTAACCGAGTATTTTCTTTACGGGCAATCATTTGTCTTATGTATAAAATATTAAAGTTTCGTTCGAACTAGCGACGTTACAAAATAGTTACACAAGAGAGACAGGTAAAACAAACTTAATTCATAGACAAATATAGTAAGAACAGAGTGCTCACTCCATATATCAGTTTTGGTACCAAAAAGACTATTATTTTCGTAGTCGACATCTAGTATCGAGTAGCGGAATTACTAGATGTCTCGTGAGTCGCGACTCACGAAAATTGTATTGAACAACAATTTACAACTAATATTAAAGCAGAAGGAGTTGAAAAGAGAGCTTAAAGAAATATAGTAAGACAAGAGTGCTCACTCCATACATCTGTTAGACTATTAATTTCAGTGTCTACATCTAGCACCGCGTAGCGGAACTATCAGTACTGCTACTTGACAATAGATGTAGCACCGACCGGAAAGTCTTATCTCAACAGCATAAGAATTTCCGGTCGGTGCTACATCTATTGTCAAGTAGCAGTACTGATAGTTCCGCTACTCGATGCTAGATGCTAATAGTCTTTTTGGTACTAAAACGGATGTATGGAGTGAGCAATTTATGTATATTTTTCTCTATGGTTCAGGTTAATCCGGTTATACTATTAATAGCTGAATATTGTTGAGCATTATACTATATTATACTTTTCGGTCGGTGCAACATCTATTGTCAAGTAGCGGTACTATTACTCGATGCTAGATGTCGACTATGAAAATAATAGTCTTTTTGGTACCAAAACTGATGTATGGAGTGAGCGCTCTATGTATTTTTTCTCTATGCTCAAGTGTAAAAGTAACACAGCAAAATCAAATTATTATTTCATACTGTACATTGTGCGCATAGCCTCTAGCCCACAAGTCAAACCTTGCCAAGGCAAATGCAATTTTGATTTGTCAAAATTAAGATTCAAAATACAATGGAACGGGCGTCCTTTTTAAAGGCCTCTGGGCTAGAGGATAGTTTCTCAGACAAAACATGCCACTTTGTTCTTAATAAGGGGTTACAAAGATACAGATAAAAATCGACCTTATTGACACTAAAGTGCATTTTACGTGAGATCGCCACAAATAGAGACTTCATTTCAGTAAACTGAACATTTTTATTAATTACTTGGCAGTTTTTTTTAATTATACCTATACCTAGTATCGGTCCAATAATATAATACCTTTAATATTTTACCTTTGCGTGGCTTTCAAAGATATACATTTAAAATGTTCAACCTCAGTACTTTTTGTACCGAGACCATAGAGAAAAAAATACATACAGTGCTCACTCCATACATCAGTTTTAGTACCAGAAAGACTATTAGCATCTAGCATCGAGTAGCGGAACTATCAGTACTGCTACTTGACAATAGATGTAGCCACCGACCGGAAAGTCTTATGCTGTTGAGATAAGACTTTCCGGTCGGTGCTACATCTATTGTCAAGTAGCAGTACTGATAGTTCCGCCACTCGATGCTAGATGTAGACACTGAAATTAATAGTCTGAACTGGTGTATGGAGTGAGCACTCTATGTATTTTTTTCTCTATGCCGAGACTGACTGAAATAGCAAGACAAGTTCGTACGATTCCGTGAAAACACGATGGAAAATAATTATGCATTACATCTGTAGTCGTATCTTATATCTTGTATTTTTTCATGATTATGTAGGCAAACAAAAAAGGTGATATAATATCAACCGATACAGTATATATCAACTATAATTTAAAATCTACTGATTATTTCATTATACCTACTATAAATACTTTATAGCACACTCTCAAGGCATTCTTCACATTCAAAACCTACTTCATAAGACTGATATGAACACTTTACACTTAATATCGACACGAATTTAGGATTTCTAGAAACAGCCAATAAGTACATTACATACCACACTAAAAATCACAAAAAAATGACCGCAAAATTAGTCAGGGTTGTGCCAAATGGGATTGGCAACTGTCAAAGGTTTGCATAGATGGCGCCATCATAGCTTGCCCCTTTTTTAGATTTGGCTTAAAGGGATGGTATCCAGGGCATTAAAAAACAAAAATTTGACACAATTCTAGGGATTGACAGCCTGACAGAGCAAGCTATGATGGTGCCATCTGCTAAATACTTCGACCGGCCAACCCCATTGGTATTACGGAAATAATAATCTCCTACAATCTCTGATACATCTGGGGGCCTAGCCAAAATGACAATCGTACATCGACATACGCCGGTCATTGATAAAAATGTAACGGAACGACAGATCCATAGATTAAAGTTTCGATTTGCGATAATATGACAATCGTTAATAAAATCGTTGACGATTATAATATTTAATATTTAAAACTTTCGCGGTTTGAACACATATTAACTCACATTTATAGACGGGTCTATCGCGAAATTGATTTTATTGTCATATTGGCTAGGCTTCAGTAGCTACCGTTAGCTTCGTTCATAATTTTAAATAATAATTATTTTGGGCAGTAGAAATACAGCTATCATATCATCAGCAAACATTAACATACAAAAGTCTAGTTCATTTCAGTACCAAAAAAAATCTACAAATAAAAAGTTACTGTTTCTTTATTTACCATGTACGAACCTTCATATTGGATAAAACCAAGTAAAATTTAAATAACTTCGTCGAGTAGGTATCTGTTGAAACACAAGTCCCATAGTTTTTTTTTCCGGACGTGGACGTCAAATTAACCTATTCACACTTATAATTTCTTTAAAAATCTGACAACTGCGAGTCGGACTCGCACACCGAGGGTTCCGCACTTGTTAGTATTTGTTGTTATAGCGGCAACAGAAATACATCTGTGAAAATTTCAACTGTCTAGCTGTCACGGTTCATGAGATACAGCTTGGTGACAGAAACACAGACGGACAGTGGAGTCTTAGTAATAGGGTCCCGTTTTTACCCTTTGGGTACGGAACCCTAAAACTACCTATACAAACTGTATCATGCAAAATTTACTATTATTTCAAATTATTAGGAAAAAAATTTCTCATATAGCCATATTTATTCACTCCGGTTGACGGTATTGAAAAAATATGCATATTAAAGTGTCAAGAATACATTTAAGAGTGGAAAAATGACTTTCTTGGGACTTGAACCCACGGCCCCTGGATCGACACACCAGCGCTCTGCCATCTGAGCCACCAAGACCTCATCCATAGACAGCAAATCTTTCCACCATATGGGTTAAGGGCAGTGTTGGCCGAAACGTTAATGCAATTGAAAATGTTGGCCATTAACCATTATAAATTGAACCTTAAACCGTAACGGACGATTACAGTTTACGGTTCAATTTATAATTGTTAATGGCCAACATTTTCAATTGCATTAACGTTTCGGCCAACACTGGTTAAGGGCACCCGAGCGACATCTGTAAGGGCGTCAGATGGCAGAGCAGAGGCCGTGAGTTCAAGTCTCACCCAAGACAGTATTTTTTCTACTTTTAAATTTATTCTAAGCTTAATAGCATCGTTCGCAGACGTTTCTGCTTGTTAAAATTTAAAAATATTAGTGTCCTTTTCACACACCGGTTTCAGTGTCCGTTGAGCACGGGTCTCTCGCGCGCTTCGCGTATGTCCTGTAGCTGGTCTATGTACTCGCTGTAGAGGCGCTGCCAGCGCAGCTGACGTACTAATAGGGATAACATCTCGTCTAGAATGTCGTGCTTTTTTATACCCTGGAATTAGAAAAGGGTGGGTGTTACAATGTACTTTCTCCAACCAGGAGCATTATAAAACCCCAATACATACTTTACAGTACATATGATGCTACTTTACCGCACTAGTGCGATAATTAGCACATTACGCAACTATGTCGAAAATTTACAGTACATATTGTAAAACGTTGCACGATACATGTGCAAATAAGTAATTCGCAACTCGTGTCGATTTAAAACACTCCCTTTGGTCGTGTTCTAATTTATCGCCACTCGTTTCCTAAATTTCGCACTTGTATCGTAATGTACTATTATCGAGCACTACGACATTGAAAAACTTCATGAGCCTCGGACATGAGATATTTAAAATCACATCCACTGTTCCGTGGCCACAGAGAAAAACAGACACGTAAGAACAGGTAATTGTGTTTTTAATTTTAATTGGTTGCTCTGAAAACCAGCGCCATGGCTAAGAACAATATTTAGGGCCAGTTGCACCAACCACATTTGACAGACCGATTAACGTCAGCCCGCGCCCCCCGGCGCTGTACTATGAAACTTTCCATACATACAAATTTAGCGAACTTTTTAACGATACGAACAGTTTGGTGCAACCGACCCTTAGTCATCGGCAGATGCTGAGTTGCATCCATTTTGGTGTCTTGTCTTAGAATAAGATATATTGTATTATAGGAACTCACAAATAGAAACTGATTATATGATACGTTACACAGTACATGCTATAATAACAAAGCACAGTATGTGATACAAGATATTAAAGTATGGAATATATCAAGGTTACAATATATATATAAACAAAAAAAAATGCAATGAGCAGCAAATACCGAAGTGAAACATCTTATATTCGTAATTTGGTGAACATCATGGACCGGACACAAATTAATTCGAGTGCCAAATCACACTTCACAGCAAACTTTTTTTTTTTTTTTTTTTATATGAACTGATGACTTCTATGCCATCCGGCGTAAACGAATAGCGTCTCTGTTGTATCGGGTGCGGGGCAGTCACAATAGTATACTTAAGGTCATAGCAGAGAGGGTGGATTGCACCTTCTTGAAATTTTGGGTCAATATAATAGTAATTAAATAGTTATTTAGTGTAGTAGTAGTTAAGTAATTAACGTAGTCATAAGCCAAACTAACAATTCTATGGATAAATTATTATCTGAATTAAAGAATTAATAATAATAATATCTTACCAGAACCGTGGCCTGCCACTTCTTGGGTGTGCTGGTACAATGACTGGGCCCAAGCATGTCGTCTAATATCGTTCTCAGCTGGTCTTCATTACCTGAAATTATAAAATGCAACTTTTAAATTAGGGACATACATATATTATCGATCTATCATCATTGTTATAGTTCGTTTTTTTTAGCATTAGAAAGAATTTGAAAGAAGGTAAGCGATTTTGACATGTCTTTTAATTGAAAAACACTCTTTAAAAATCAATAACTATTACTTATGAAAGCAGAAGACTATAAAAGATCGTATTAGATTCATAATTGTTACATAGTTACCGTAACTTATTTTTAAAATGTGTTTTTCAATTAAAAGACACATCAAGATTGTTTACCAAATATCTAATGCTAAAAAAACGAAGTATAGGTTAGCTCGTATTGGTCATGCTACTTCAGTCATCCTCAGTACTTTTTGTATTGAGACTGACTGAAATAGCATGACACGTCCGTACGTTACCGTGAAAATACAATGGTAATTTGGTAAAGGATTATTCTACATCGGTATTCACCCGTCAGAGTATAACATAGTCACCTTCAAAGAGGATCTATCGACGAAATAAACTACAAAGATATCACGCGATGGCGATTATATTATTGCATTGTCACCAAAGTTGTACATATGTAATTATGTATGTATGTCAGCCACATATACTGATGTAGGTATATAGTGCTAGTTAGAATATGGTCAAAGCCACTTCAAAGATAAACAAATACAGGAATTGGAACGGATGGCGTGACCGAGTGGCTTAGATTTCTGTAGGGCTTGTTCTCTTTTAAGGGTAAAAACGGGACCCTATTACTAAGACTCTGTCCGTCCGTCTGTCTGTCACCAGGGTATATCTCATGTACCGTGATAGCTAGACAGTTGAAATGTTCACAGATGTATTTCTGTTGTCGCTATAACAAATACTGAAAAGTACGGAATCCTCGGTGGGCGAGTCTGACTCGCAGTTGTCCGGTTTTTATTATATGTTATCTATTTCAGATTATAATCTTTAGATTAATTATAGTTTGTAGCTTTCTAATAGAGCCCGAAGGCTAATCCTATTGTCTATTGTTAAGTAAAACCGCTCGTGCCACGTGCCACAACCACCTGCATAAAAAAATCGGTACTTCGGTTACAGAGTGCCGGCGAGTCGAACGCTACAGAACCAGTCTAAAATGTGTCATCGAGATGCGTAACAAAGGCGCGTTATCGGAGAGCGCACCTACACTGGTTTTTTGAGCGTTGGACTAGCCCGCGCTCAGGTGCCAAATAGAATAATTAGGACCCTTTTTTGCAGGTAAGTAGCACGTGCGGTTTTACTGAACAATAGACAATAGGATAAGCCTTCGGGCTCTACTAGAAAGCTACAAACTATACCGTGGTTGACGAGGTGTCCGAATAACGCCGTGATCCAATGTCGGTAGTCCTTCGCTAGTCTGAGATGGAAGCACGAAGCCACTTGAGCTTCCAGCCAACTCCGAGCCGCGTCAGAACTGTAGCTGCTGCAAAATTTTATACTATATACAGGGTGTCACTAAAACATTGGGGATCCGTTTAGGGGCATACTCGGTATCGAGTTCTGATTAGGAAAAATTAGAAGAAACATTTTTTTGAAGCGAATTTTTTTTTATATGGGGCTGGTCGACCAATTGGTTAGACAGACCTTTCATACAAAGGCCAAAAAGTTTTCGCGTCAAATTAATTTTTCTTCTGGTTTTTCCTGATCAGAACATACTTGTTACCGAGAATGCCGCTAAACGGATCTTTATTAATTTATTATCAGAAAATCCTTCCTTAAATGGTCCTTTCGCTCTGTCTAATCTTGCTCACTCAAATTTTGGTAAATTTTGCGTCACTTCCTTCATGGGTTATACTTCTTTTAAACACTTCACATTTCTAAATGCTAAATCGTAAAGGTGTAAACGCGTTTAGAAAGTCTGATTGCACTAACTTGCTTGGAACAATTTTTTTAGGATACCAATAGGTCGACTGAATTAAGTAAGGTGTGTTTAGCGTTTTAGGAAAGAGCGTAGCGACATTTACTGTAAGAGTATACACCTTAACGACATCGAAGTCTTGTCATATTATGTTTTTTATAATTGAAATAATGTAACTTTGCTGGTAGACATTTCTGCTTTAATCAGTCTCGAGCGGGTATTGTCGGTGAAATTGTAGGTGATATTATTTTTTTGGTACATCACAAATTGTGAACCTGTGACTTGCCACCCTGTATGCCTTACCCAGTGTTGGCCTGCGTAGGGCGCGGCTGCGCGGGATACAGGGTGTGCGCGGCGCGCGGCGCCCGCGTGGAGGCGAGCCCGCCGCACGCGCGCCACACCGGGTCCCGGGCGTCCGTCCACACCACCCTGTATACAACACATATCAACTAATGATTATATTAAGCATTTTCACTCGCATATGATTAAGATTAAGTCAATCGTGACAACTTGGCGACGACAAAATGTGGCAGCGCCAACATACATACTCGATGTCTAAAATACAATATGTAGGTATAATCTATCTATCTAATACCTTTAAACGAGCAATTCTTGTTTATTTATTTATCGGGGATCTAGGAAACGGCTCTAACGATTTCGATGAAATTTACTATATGGGGGATTTCGGGGGCGAAAAATCGATCTAGCTTGGTCTTATCTCTGGGAAAACGCGCATTATTGAGTTTTAATATGTTATCCGAGCAAAGCTCGGTCTCCCAAATATGACGTATATATACATATAACGTCAGCAAAACTCACTAATACTAAAAAAATATTTATTATTTATTTAAACAAAAATCAACCTTCTTTTAGTACTATACGGTTATATGGTTAATAAAGTTACTCCAACGCTGTCAAACTGCTTCAAATTTAACACTACTTTCTTTGTCAAGCACCCACTTTCAAATACAAAATGAAAAAGTTATGAAAGTAAAACGTCGATATTATCTAAAACTAAAAGTTAAACTTACCACGCGTACAATTTCTTACAATAAATATAACTTTTCCCGTTACTAAGTGAGATCATTGGGTTCCCGTCTTCTAGTAGAGAGCAGTTTGTTATCGAGACTGAAACAGGCAAAATTTAAACATTACAACACATTCTGAAATTTGTTTTTATAAAGAAGTAGCGACCCGCCCGACTTCACACGGGCAATTCACCTATTTACATAATACCAACCTCAACAAATTATACACCTAAACCTTCCTCAAGAATCACTCTATTGATAGGTGAAAACCGCATGAAAATCCGTTTAGTAGTTTTTGAGTTTACCGCGAACATGCATACATACACATAAACAGATAGATGCAGCAGGGGACTTTAGTTTATAAGGTGTAGTGATATAGACCATATATATATATATATATATATATATATATATATATATATATATTTATATTTATATGGTCAGTCATCGAAAACTAAGAGGCACAGAGTCAATACCTAATCAATATAATGTACATATCTAGGGATAAAAATCACACTTTAACACATAACTTTGCCTCCTGAATAAAATGATCACGTTATAAAATGGTGGAATGATCCCAGACCTAAACACTTATTATTAAGTCCGCCATTTGTACATTTTATTTGTAGCGGCGGATGTAGTGACGGCGGCTAGGGTGTCACCTGAGTGTCAGTTTGGCCGCGGGTGACATTAGTGCTTACCTCCGGGCTGCATTAGGCTCCTGAAACTTAGCGGTCTGACTATGCACATAGCGTTGGCGAGGTCCCAGATACCGAGCTCGGCGGATGTAGTGACGGCGGCTAGGGTGTCACCTGAGAGGGTCAGTTTGGCTGCGGGTGACATTAGTGCTTACCTCCGGGCTGCATTAGGCTCCTGAAACTTAGCGGCCTGACTATGCACGTAGCATTGGCGAGGTCCCAGATACCGAGCTCGGCGGATGTAGTGACGGCGGCTAGGGTGTCACCTGAGTGTCAGTTTGGCTGCGGGTGACATTAGTGCTTACCTCCGGGCTGCATTAGGCTCCTGAAACTTAGCGGCCTGACTATGCACGTAGCATTGGCGAGGTCCCAGATACCGAGCTCGGCGGATGTAGTGACGGCGGCTAGGGTGTCACCTGAGTGTCAGTTTGGCTGCGGGTGACATTAGTGCTTACCTCCAGGCTGCATTAGGCTCCTGAAACTTAGCGGTCTGACTATGCACGTAGCGTTGGCGAGGTCCCAGATACCGAGCTCGGCGGATGTAGTGACGGCGGCTAGGGTGTCACCTGAGTGTCAGTTTGGCCGCGGGTGACATTAGTGCTTACCTCCAGGCTGCATTAGGCTCCTGAAACTTAGCGGTCTGACTATGCACGTAGCGTTGGCGAGGTCCCAGATACCGAGCTCGGCGGATGTAGTGACGGCGGCTAGGGTGTCACCTGAGTGTCAGTTTGGCCGCGGGTGACATTAGTGCTTACCTCCAGGCTGCATTAGGCTCCTGAAACTTAGCGGTCTGACTATGCACGTAGCGTTGGCGAGGTCCCAGATACCGAGCTCGGCGGATGTAGTGACGGCGGCTAGGGTGTCACCTGAGAGGGTCAGTTTGGCCGCGGGTGACATTAGTGCTGGAAGTTAAAATTAAAATATTTGGTTAAAATGTGGAGTGGGTTTTCAATTCTTAAGTTGTTCAATGGAAAATAATGAAGCGGGTCGGTTGATTTATGAAAACATGCTCCACCTAAGGTATCGTGGCTACGCGTGTATTTTGTCTACACGGTAAAATTTGGCAATAAAATTTTTATACACGAATTTAATATCAAATTTTCTATGGGACGATAACCCTTCGCGTCTGCATTTTTTATGGAAATGTCTTGACAGACTATATCATACTTTTTTCTGACAATAGATTAACACATTCAGTGCTGAAAACCCGACTATCGGGTATTTTATGATTTCGTTCCCAGGCCGGTCGACCTTTATATGAAGAATTTTTTTGGGCCTGGCGCGGACGTCTCGTTTGGCTGGGTGGCAGTGAATGTGTTAAATAAAAATGAACACATTCTCATTTTGACGCACATAAACATGTGACACATATATATCTTTATACGATTTCTTGCACATTGTGCAAGGTTTTTGACAGAGACCCAAGTTACTGAAAGGCTAGTCTAGTAATCTATGGTAAGGGTGTGTGACCTATTTTGCTTAAGAGTCCCCGGCAAGCTCGATTCTCCATACAAACGTAGTTACGCTCTCATTTTAAAACTATTAGTTATTGTTCTGAAACTTTGTACTTACAAAAGGATATAATTATATCTAGTTCTGTAACTATGTAGCTTTAGATTAATACCACTCTTCCATATTAGTGTGACAGTGACAGTTGCGTTTCGTTCGCTACGTAGCGTTAGCGATTGGCATGTTGTCTACGCTACAGGGCCTGGTTTCACTGGTCGTGGTCGCGGCTAACTGATGTCCCAGCAAAACAGAGATTTGTGAACTACCCGACGAAATAGGGATGATGACACATGTTGAATTTTATAACAAAATCTAGTAAAATAGATAGCAAACGAGCAATTTATTACAATAATGTGGATATTGAAATAAAATATTGAAAAATTACAAAACTACAGGACCTGAAAGTTTCAAAATTTAAGTTTTTTTTAACTTCCAAAAACGATAAAAGTAAGGGTACCACTCGATTCCTTACATTTCATGCAATAAAATATTGTATAGCAACTATATACATAAACGCAATATTTCACCGACAAAAACGCAATTTTCTTGTTTTGTCCATACTACAAGATGGACGATGACGTCACGGCCCTTGGCCGTTTTGTATAGGACGTTTCGCGAGTGAAGTGCGACTGTCGGACTTTGACTACAATTTCTGACTTTTGTGTTACTTTAATGCAATGGGTCCCATATAGACATTTGATCCTAAAAACAAACCCGATCGATTGATACCATAAAAAAAAATTAGTCATGTAGCCTATTGTAGGTATCTATGGTGTAAGGGTATGTGATGTGACCTACCGATGGGCGGTAGGGCTCTGTGCGCCGTGCTGCGCTGCAGCCGCCACGCGTGCAGCGCGCCGTCCGCGCACGACACGGCGGCGAAGCGCGCGTCGCACGCTATACACGTCACCGGGGAACCTGACACATACGTTATATCTTACAACTATCATATACTTGGTCAAGCAGATCTTGTCAGTAGAAAAAGGCGGAAAATTTGAAAAATGTACGCGCGAAGGGATATCTTCCCATAGAAAACTTGAATTTGAAAACTAGTGCCCACGCCAATTACTGGGATTAGTTGCCAAGCGGACCCCAGGCTCCCATGAGCCGTGGCAAAAATGCCGGGACAACGCGAGGAAGATGATGAGAAAATTTGAATTTCGCGCCTTTTTTTACTGACAAGATTTGCTTGACCAGCTATCTAGACACGCGGTAGCGTGTCCAGCCAAGTTTAAAGAAAAAGGAACTGGCGACGCAGCAACCGTGTGTAATATTACACGAACCATTTCGAGCTACTTTTGACCCCTTCACAACTTGAAACCTACTTAACCTACACCACTGACAATCCAACCTCTAGACTGAGCTTAGGCCAATTCTTTCATGAAACCGATGCTGCCAGAAATACGGGGGTGCGGGGGGACGAGGTGAGCGAATCCCGTGCCGTGATTGGTCCGTTCAAAGACACGGACCAATCACGGCACGGGATTGACTCGAAGATGGAGTAACGCTACCGTATGTGTGGCAGAGGGGGTAGCGCGACTATGCTATGTCTAGAGGTTGGATTGTCTGTGTGGTAACTCCAGGTTTATTCGGTTAAACCCGGGTTAGTGAAATGGTGCAAGTGGGCCTAAATAAATTACACAGGGTTCGAAAAGATAATCTAGATAGAGAATCTAGAGATTTTGATCATTATCGTGATTTTTATGCCTGATAATTATCGATTTGATTTTTGCTTACCTTAAATCTAAAACCTAAAATGTAATTATCTAGATAATTTAGAACCCTGAAATTACACAAAACAATCTAAAATTGTACTATAATATACTGTATCTCAAGACAATAGGGAGTATACTGCAATGTTCTGCCACCAGAAAGAATCACTAGCACATATTATAAAACCACAGAGTAACTTATACAGACTATGCCTTAAACAGTTTTTTGATAAGATTTCACTATGACATTGATGCATCAAGGCGGTTTGTTTACAGCCGGGCTAGGCTGCTAGTACAAGATTGGCGCGACAGAATCTCGCGGCGAAATAGACTACCCGTCTCCCTTTAACGAATCTAGTTAGAACCGACAGATCCCCAGTATGTTTGATACACCTTGCATGAGTAACGTTGCACTATAAAGAAATAATTAATTACTAATAATACGTAATTTCAAAATACCTAAATATGTTTCCCAGACAGGATCGCTGGAGGCTGAATTGTTGGGCAACAGTTGTAACCGGGACAGCGTGCCGTAATGCGTGTTACACGCTTTGTTGATCACCTGTAACGTAATAGTAGATTGTTGAACAAGGGATGAAAGGCACGTATTTGTATACCGCTTTTATCTACTTATTTAAAAGAAGCCTTTATCAAAAAGACATGTCGGCTCCGTTGGGCCTCTATAAAAAAGAATTTCAACGAGTGTTACTAAACGAAAACATCAAAAAAACTGTACACAAATTTCGCACTTTTTGACAGGGGTTCCGCCAATATAGATTGGAAAACCCCAATATCCGTCACTGTATAATCCCTACCTTGAAATAGTTGCGCCCTAAATAAATTCTTAGTCTTTAAGAGCAACCACTGCACTGTACTATAATTTTCTCAATAAATTATAGTCCGAGGCTGAAATTATGCACTATTCACTGTTAACTAGTAATGATAAGAGAGTTATGGGTACTGTGAATGTCATTTCGCTTTGTGTGGTAGGGCTGTGCCACAGTGGATGTCATACCAAATCTAGAGCACAGCCCAACTGAGGAAGTACCTTCACTTTACAGAAAACCGCAGTCAAATAAAACTAGACCCTATTCATAGTGTTGTTTCTGCTGGCGAGTAAGGTTGCCTGAGCTCAACAAGGGTGTGGAGTGTTAGGGTCGGGAACGCGCATGTAATATCTCTGGGGTTGCAGGCGTCCATAGGCTGCGACGACCGCCTCCCATCAGGCGGGCCGTATGCTTGTTTGCCGCCGACGTTGTATAAAAAAAAAGAAAAAGAAAAGAGAGATAGTTGGGCAACTTTATTGCCACGCGTGCAATAGAGTATTTAAGACCAAGTTCGGCCTGGCCAGCCACATTAGGGCTCACGCTAGACGTCTATATTTATTTGGGGTCACCGTTATCGAACGAACGATGAGGAGATAATATATACAGGGTGCCCAGTAATTAATGGATAACCATCTAACCACCAACAGGACACCTTGGGCTGGTCCAGAAAATACACTTATAGGTCTAGTAAAAGTTTCGTGGTTTTCAAGATAATCGAACTTTTCTGTCTTTTTTAATAGCTAGCTACCATACTTCAAATTTAGAAAAGTGCGATTATCTTGAAAACCACGAAACTTTTACTAGACCTATAAGTGTATTTTCTGGACCAGCCCAAGGTGTCCTGTCGGTGGTTAGAAGGTTATCCATTAATTACTGGGCACCCTGTATATATATTAGTCCCAAGGAGAATTGATTTTCGTCATTGTATCACTTGCTTTCTTTCCTTACATGGCGACCTCGTCAGAATAATATGCATGATAATATGTGTGTGTGTGTGGGGGGGGGGGGGGGGAAGCGCTGGTGGCCTAGCGGTAAGAGCGTGCGACTTGCAATCCGTAGGTCGCGGGTTCAAATCCCGGCTCGTACCAATGAGTTTTTCGGAACTTATGTACGAATCATCATTTGATATTTACTAGTCGCTTTTCGGTGAAGGAAAACATCGTGAGGAAACCGGACTAATCCCAATAAGGCCTAGTTTACCCTCTGGGTTGGAAGGTCAGATGGCAGTCGCTTTCGTAAAAATAAAAACCGGCCAAGTGCGAGTCGGATTCGCGCACGAAGGGTTCCGCACCATCAACAAAAAATATAGCAAAACAAGAAAAAAAAACAAGCAAAAAAATGTGACCCCGCCCGACGTTGCTTAACTTCGGTCAAAAATCACGTTTGTTGTATGGGAGCCCCACTTAAATCTTTATTTTATTCTGTTTTTAGTATTTGTTGTTATAGCGGCAACAGAAATACATCATCTGTGAAAATTTCAACTGTCTAGCTATCACGGTTCGTGAGATACAGCCTGGTGACAGACGGACGGACGGACAGCGGAGTCTTAGTAATAGGGTCCCGTTTTTACCCTTTGGGTACGGAACCCTAACTAGTGCCTACGCCAATTCCTGGGATTAGTTGCCAAGCAGACCCCAGGCTCCCATGAGCCGTGGCCAAAATGCCGGGACAACGCGAGGAAGAAGATGTGTGTGTGTGTGTGTGTGTGTGTGTGTGTGTGTGTGTGTGTGTGTGTGTATGTACCTGCAGCCGCAGCCCCCCGGCGGCGCGCACGACGGGCCCGGCGCTGCCGAGCGCGGGCGCGGGTAGCGCGTGGAAGGCGGGCGGTGACGCGCCGTCGCCGCTCCGCTTCTTAGTTCAAAGTTCTTTGTATTGTGTAGTGTAAAAAAAAAGTACTTGTAGCGACGCCACGAAATCGCGGAGTGAGCCACGCCTGCCGGGAGGGGGTAGGGGCACAAAATAGATACAGTACAGAAGTCAATCACATGTATGTACTTCACTTTTCATACCTACGCTCGGCGGTCGCTCTAGGGTTGTCAAATATGATTTATGCACAAAAAACTATCGTGGTAGTGGCACTCGTATCTAGTAGTGGCCGGAGCGGGGTGCTTACCTACCTACCTAACTGTTCTGTTTGACGTTAAAACGAACCATCGAAATACAAGCAGATACCTACTTACCTCTTTGAAACCACTGGTAGCTTAAAAAACGACAATTTACCGTTTAATGTTGAATTTAAACAACCGTCCACTCAACAGTTATAATAACTTTTTTTTTGTTTCTCCATTATTGCAGAAAAAAGTTCACAGACGCGTGTCTGAAGCGGTTGACACTCGCGCTCGCACTGGTCCCAACCGGTCCGAGATATCGTGTCTGTGAGCAGTGTCTATGTGTGCGTTGCTCGAGCGCACTTTGTATGTACATTGATTTCTGTACTGTATCTGTTTTGTGGTAGTACCTGCAGCCGCAGCCCCCCGGCGGCGCGCACGACGGGCCCGGCGCTGCCGAGCGCGGGCGCGGGTAACGCCGCTCCGCTTCTTAGTTCTAAGTTCTTTGTATTGTGATGTGTAAAAAAAAAAGTACTTGTAGCGACGCCCCGAAATCGCGGAGTGAGCCACGCCTGCCGGGAGGGGGTAGGGGATAGTACCTGCAGCCGCAACCCCCCGGCGGCGCGCACGACGGGCCCGGCGCTGCCGAGCGCGGGCGCAGGTAACGCGTGGAAGGCGGGCGGTGACGCGCCGTCGCCGCTCCGCTTCTTAGTTCTAACTTCTTTGTATTGTGATGTGTAAAAAAAAAAAGTACTTGTAGCGACGCCCCGAAATCGCGGAGTGAGCCACGCCTGCCGGGAGGGGGTAGGGGGTAGTACCTGTAGCCGCAACCCCCCGGCGGCGCGCACGACGGGTCCGGCGCTGCCGAGCGCGGGCGCGGGCAGCGCGTGGAAGGCGGGCGGTGACGCGCCGTCGCCGCTCCGCTTCACTTGCACCTCTTCAGTCTTAGGGCCGGGGAGGGAAGGCGCCGAACGCTTGCGTAGACGCTGATCGAGGCCGCTAAAAATGTTAGTACATTACTGCAGACGCCGGGAAAGTAGGTATAGCCGGCCGACCGTAGGGAGGCCGGATAGTGATGCGAAGCCGGCAAGACCTTTTCACGGCTAGGCATGTATAGTGCTTTTCTCAAACATGCAATGAAATAAAAAAATAGACCACTCAAAAAAACTAATTTACAATCTTTATAATAAAAATCCAACTCCACAACAAAAGTTTTTTAATTTTCCTTCCAATCCCGCCATAATTTTTTTTTTTTACGGATGTCGTCCGTATTTCGCGTGTGTAGTGTTCGAATAGACCTTATTAGGGCCATTATACACAATCTGATAATAAGAATCTCAATTTCTATAAATAAAATAAATGCAGAGGATTTTAAATATTGTCTATGTTCTCTGGTGACTTACGTATAGACAAAATTTTAAATTTATTCATCAACACATTGAATCATACAGTGTCGTATTCTTAATATCAGTACGTTCGTGTATAACAGGCGTTAACACGGATATTTTGGTCCGATAACCATTCATTCACCAAAAATATAAAAAAAAATATATAATTCGGCTGTTTAGTCTGTTCATGGACACAGACCCCATGTTTACATTAGAATTAAAAAAAAAAAATTACTTCCCGGCCTAGGCCTTCAATTTCGTATGAAATTCCTTTACAGTTCTCTGGAGTTGCTCCGCCCTAAACGTGATACTTCGAAGCCTGATATAACGCCCGGAGCGACGACATTTCATTGCATGTTTGAGAAAAAATATATATACAATGGTTAAGACATGAAAATACAATAGTACATTATTGTCGAGGCTCGGAACATTATAATAATCTGATCATCTGTTTGGCTGTTTAATGGACCTATGCCTTCATTTGATATGGCCATTTCAACTTTTAAAAAGTTTGGAACTCTACAAATAATGGAATTTGTATGTAACATTGCAGTCCCGAAATCGAGACTGCAATGTTTTTATTTAACTTTTTATTTTTTGACTGACGAACTTCGTGACCTATTTTTTAACCGGCAACGTCGACTTTGCCGTCCATTTTTGAGAAAATAAATTACCGCTTCTAGTAAGGATCGAACTCGCTCCGCCCGAATAAACCGGCCCCTCTGAACTATCAACCCCAGGTTCGATAGATCAGAGGAGCCGGTATAAGATTTTAGGGAATGAGCTATTTAGAAATGTAGGTACGTCTGTCTTGTCTGACTAATGAAACCTCTACCTCACCTCTAGAAACAATAACGGATCACTTGGAAACATTTCAACATTTGAACTGCAAAAAAACATCACACAAAAGTACTTTTTTGTACCAAAAACAAACGATAAACTTAAACTTTTGACCGGTAGTGTTAATACACTACCGGGATCGTACAGGCCTGTTGTATATAATTTCTTCTAACATTTTCACTCGAAAATATAATGACATGTTTGAAAACACAATAGATATTCACTTCACTACATGATAATAATAATAATAACTTTTAAATCAATTTATTTAGGTTACGTAACTAACAGTTACTAATTTTTAAACAGCGTTTTACAATAAAAAAACACGTCAAGATTGTACCTTTTTTCTAATGCTAAAAAAACGAAGTATACGATTACACTCACTTGTCCGCACTCTTGTTGTGTTGGCTGGACCTCCCATGGTTGCTCACATTGGGTTGAATCACTATGTCGTCTCGCCTCTCCACTCGGATACGAGATTTGCTATGAGATGAGGTACTGAAGCAGTTCTCTGTGCCGGTTGGTATTGAGCGTTGGGACTATGTCGTCTCGCCTCTCCACTCGGATACGAGATTTGCTCTGAGATGAGGTGCTGAATCAGTTCTCTGTGCCGGTTGGTATTGAGCCGAGAGAGTAACATACAGAACCACGATTACACTCACTTGTCCGCACTCTTATTGTGTTGACTGGAACTCCCATGGTTGCTCACATTGGGATGAATCACTATGTCGTCTCGCCTCTCCACTCGGATACGGGATTTGCTCTGAGATGAGGTACTGAAGCAATTCTCTGTGCCGGTTGGTATTGAGCCGAGAGATTAACACACAGAACCACGATTACACTCACTTGTCCGCACTCTTATTGTATTGACTGGAACTGGTTGCTCACATTGGGATGAATCACTATGTCGTCTCGCCTCTCCACTCGGATACGAGATTTGCTCTGAGATGAGGTACTGAAGCAGTTCTCTGTGCCGCTTGATATTGAACTGAGAGATTAACATACAGAACCACGATTACACTCACTTGTCCGCACTCTTGTTGTGTTGACTGGAACTCCCATGGTTGCTCACATTGGGATGAATCACTATGTCGTCTCGCCTCTCCACTCGGATACGAGATTTGCTCTGAGATGAGGCACTGAAGCAGTTCTCTGTGCCGCTTGATATTGAACTGAGAGATTAACATACAGAACCACGATTACACTCACTTGTCCGCACTCTTATTGTGTTGACTGGAACTCCCATGGTTGCTCACATTGGGATGAATCACTATGTCGTCTCGCCTCTCCACTCGGATACGAGATTTGCTCTGAGATGAGGCACTGAAGCAGTTCTCTGTGCCGCTTGATATTGAACTGAGAGATTAACATACAGAACCACGATTACACTCACTTGTCCGCGCTCTTATTGTGTTGACTGGAACTCCCATGGTTGCTCACATTGGGATGAATCACTATGTCGTCTCGCCTCTCCACTCGGATCCGGGATTTGCTCTGAGATGAGGTACTGAAGCAGTTCTCTGTGCCGGTTGGTATTGAGCCGAGAGATTCACTGTGAATAATATATAAAAGTTAAATATAGTCTTTGAATTACCTAAATTATGTATTTAAACGTTTTTGAATTCCATTTCAAATGGGTTGAGGTAAGAATTTTACCGCCAAATTAAAAGATAGTCACATAGATTTTTTTTCCAATTAAGATAGTTAAAAGAAAAGCAACAGAAATGGTAATTTTGCAACTTGAGATCGGATGTTAGATTGAAAGATTTGTCCACCTGATATATTTGCTAGATGGAGAAATACTTTTAGATTTATAGATTAGATTTAAACTATTTCATTTTATTTAAAGGTGGGCGTGGGATAGTCTGACTTATGAATATTTTATATATTTTCATTTCATAAAATGTTTAAATCTATTTTTTTATAAGTAGATTTAAAAAAAGTAAAATGTTTTCCCGCCAAACATTGTCTATGGAAATACATATAGTTATAATTTCACAATAGGGTATTTGACTGTATATAAAATAAATTAATTTCCACCATGCATGAAATAAAGCACCAGAAGATTAATAGAGAAACGTAGACAGCAGTTATTTTTAGACACAATTTCTGTTTTTAAACCCGTATAAAACTATAAAGAGTAGGTTATTTATTTCGATTGTAACGTCACATGCTACTGTTTCATATAAATTCCATAGTAGCAAAATCGTTTTGACAGTTCGAAAAAAGAAACTGATTTGGCTAGAAGTCTTACCTTTTTTTTTAGGACTAACCTGGCGACCATAGTGAGCGGTATGAAGACAGGCGTGATCCTTCGCTTGCCATCTGAAGTGCGTGTTTCTATCTGCCGGTCCACGGGTCGCAGAGACACGGGCGATGCAGTGAGTGCTGGCTTGGATTGCTGAACAAAAGATAAGGTGGCTAGTTATTGAAGGCTGGCCAGTTATTGAAACTTTATACTAAAATTAATTTTGTTTATAGGTGAATATAATTCATTTTCAGTTGGCCAGTTACTGGCGAATTACCCTATTATTATTCACAACGACGGGACTTAATAGCGTAAAATTCGAAAACTCGCGCGCCTAGAAGATGTTGATGTCAGCTTTAGCCAGTCTTCTGTGAGAACACGGGGACAACGCCGTCCTCGAAACGTCGGAGGTATATTTAAAACTTAATTTTACGCGATTAAGCCCCGTCGTTGTGAATAACAATGAGTAAAAATCGTGAAAGTTTAAATCCTGAAAAAAAAAACCGACTTTAGAAAACAGTAAGCAATTAGTGTATGGTTTCATCAGCAGTCATATCGAGCGCAAATGCACGGGTAACTATTATTTTTTTCTTAGCCTGTTATAGTGTCCCACTGCTGGGCAAAGGCCTCTCCCCTTAATGTTGTTGTTGTTGACTGTTGTGCTAGATTACCTGAGACTTTTCACTGATGAGTGAGGCGTCCCGACTGTCTCGACAGACGTCAGGCTTCTCTCTAGCGAGCAGGATCTCGGGACACTCCACCAGCAAGTTGGAGAGAGCGGAGTCGTTGGCCGGACACTTGCCTTAGATATATCTAATAGATTACCTGAGACTTTTCACTGATGAGTGAGGCGTCCCGACTGTCTCGACAGACGTCAGGCTTCTCTCTAGCGAGCGGGATCTCGGGACACTCCATCAGCAAGTTGGAAAGAGCGGAATCGTTGGCCGGACACTTGCCGTAGATTTATCTAATAGATTACCTGAGACTTTTCACTGACGAGTGAAGCGTCCCGACTGTCTCGACAGACGTCAGGCTGCTCTCTAGCGAGCGGGATCTGGGGACACTCCACCAGCAAGTTGGAGAGGGCGGAGTCTTTGGCCGGACACTTGCCGTAGATTTATCTAATAGATTACCTGAGACTTTTCACTGATGAGTGAAGCGTCCCGACTGTCTCGACAGACGTCAGGCTTCTCTCTAGCGAGCAGGATCTCGGGACACTCCACCAGCAAGTTGGAAAGAGCGGAGTCGTTGGCCGGACACTTGCGGTAGATTTATCTAATAGATTACCTGAGACTTTTCACTGATGAGTGAGGCGTCTCGACTGTCTCGACAGACGTCAGGCTTCTCTCTAGCGAGCAAGATCTCGGGACACTCCACCAGCAAGTTGAGAGAGCGGAGTCGTTGGCCGGACACTTGCGGTGGATATATCTAATAGATTACCTGAGACTTTTCACTGATGAGCGAGGCGTCCCGACTGTCTCGACAGACGTCAGGCTTCTCTCTAGCGAGCAGGATCTCGGGACACTCCACCAGCAAGTTGGAGAGAGCGGAGTCGTTGGCCGGACACTTGCGGTAGATTTATCTAATAGATTACCTGAGACTTTTCACTGACGAGCGAGGCGTCCCGACTGTCTCGACAGACGTCAGGCTTCTCTCTAGCGAGCAGGATCTCGGGACACTCCACCAGCAAGTTGGAGAGGGCGGAGTCTTTGGCCGGACACTTTCCGTAGATTTATCTAATAGATTAGCTGAGACTTTTCACTGATGAGTGAGGCGTCCCGACTGTCTCGACAGACGTCAGGCTTCTCTCTAGCGAGCAGGATCTCGGGACACTCCACCAGCAAGTTGGAAAGAGCGGAATCGTTGGCCGGACACTTGCGGTAGATTTATCTAATAGATTACCTGAGACTTTTCACTGACGAGCGAGGCGTCCCGACTGTCTCGACAGACGTCAGGCTTCTCTCTAGCGAGCAGGATCTCGGGACACTCCACCAGCAAGTTGAGAGAGCGGAGTCGTTGGCCGGACACTTGCGGTGGATATATCTAATAGATTACCTGAGACTTTTCACTGATGAGTGAGGCGTCCCGACTGTCTCGACAGACGTCAGGCTTCTCTCTAGCGAGCAGGATCTCGGGACACTCCACCAGCAAGTTGGAAAGAGCGGAATCGTTGGCCGGACACTTGCGGTAGATTTATCTAATAGATTACCTGAGACTTTTCACTGACGAGCGAGGCGTCCCGACTGTCTCGACAGACGTCAGGCTTCTCTCTAGCGAGCAGGATCTCGGGACACTCCACCAGCAAGTTGAGAGAGCGGAGTCGTTGGCCGGACACTTGCGGTGGATATATCTAATAGATTACCTGAGACTTTTCACTGATGAGTGAGGCGTCCCGACTGTCTCGACAGACGTCAGGCTTCTCTCTAGCGAGCAGGATCTCCGGACACTCCACCAGCAAGTTGGAAAGGGCAGAGTCGTTGGCCGGACACTTCCCGTAGATTTTTTCGTAGAAGGCGTTCTGGAAACATTAATTTATTTTCACTAATATTTCAATGAAATCTGCAAGAGAATCCAAACCATTGACATAGCTCAGAGTTGAAAGATACAAGTGGCAGTGGGTACAATGGAAATATTTGTTTAATATGTCCGATCGACCGTCCAGTGGCGCCCTCATTAGGGGAATTGTGTTTTCTAATACCCAAACCAATTAATTTATGTTTAATAAATCAGTATAATAATATTGTTGTCCTACTTGTTCCCCAATTATTGGTCTATAATTCTATGTGATATAGTTTTATATTGCTTACTTATTGACTGTATGACCTAAACGGAAAAATGTAGCCACCATTTGCCGTTTAGTTGACAAAGCAAAATAAAACTGTGACCAAGACCAAAAGTTATTCTTGATTTGTAATTAATTGGTATATGTATTAGAAAACACAATTCCCTAATGAAGGCGCCACTGGACGGACGATCGCCTCTTAACTTTAAATTGTTATACAGATGTAGTGCATAATTAATTTCCATCGTATTTTCACGGAAACGTCCGTACGTGTCTTGCTATTTCAGTCAGTCTCGGTACAAAAAGTACTGAAGGTGTCTGAAGTAGCATGACAAATGCGAACGATTCCGAGAAAATACGATGGAAAACAATTTTGCACTACATATGTGACGTTATCTATGAAAAGGGACCTCATTGCCGATGGCGCTTACGCCATTATTAACGATGCTCCGATATAAATACAATGCCGCGCGACGCTGTGCGGCGTAAGCGCCATCGACAACAAGGTCCCTTTTTATAGATAATGCCCCATATGTACTTGTAGAACTGATGGACAAAACAAAAAGCTATTTCGTTCCATCTGTGTAGGGCTGAATATATTTGTTTTCAAATATAAGGGTTGGAAATGCGGTAAATACGGCAGATAATTGGTTATAGGATTAGGTAATGCAATTGTTAGTGTTAGTACTACAGAAATACAAAAACCATGTTAGTACTTACTGTTTTAAGTAATTAAATGAACCAAACACACGAACACATGAAATTAAAATAAATTATGTTAAATTAAAATGTTACAGGATTATAGGATTCATGCAAAAGTTATATCCTTAATGGATATAATGTCAATATGGCTAATTCCGTCCACGAGCGTATGTTTCTTTGCTTTTCAATCGTCGGAAAAAAACCCATTTGCTTTGATTGCTGAAACTTAAAGCAATCGCTTCTTTGTCGATGAATTTATGAATTTTGTTCGTTGTTCGAGAAAAACGCTAATGGACGGAATAGTCCCTATGACGGAATTAGAGCCACACTAACATCACAAAGGAATACTACAGCCACGTTTACATTCCAGTTACCAAAAAGTAAAACATATGTGACGCCCCACGTGTAAAGGTACCATATGGCGGTTGGCGCTTACGCCTATGAGCGTCTTGAATAACAACGTAAGCGCCAGCCGCCATAAGGCACCTTTTCTCGTGGAACGTCACATATTTCTTCAGCTACAAAAATTCGGCTACAATCTAAATTCACGGGCAACGTTGCACAACACATCTGCGTATTCCTTTGCTATTTTAAGGATAAGGTAAAGGTTCCGTCACACAGGCGCGTTTTCCGGGCGTCGCGTGAGCATTTTATATGTAAAAGCGGCGCGCCCCGCTCACGCCCCGCCCGGAAAACGCGCCTGTGTGTCGAAGCCTTAAAGGTATCACCACACCGAATGTATAGGTCACTTGATAAGTTTTGCAATAGACAAATATGAAACTATCATATATACTTTTAAAAACTATATTTCCATAGATAATGTTTGGCGGGAAAATATATACAATCTTTTTAAATTTGCTTATAAAAAAATAGACGACTTACGAATAAAGTTTGTCAAAGGACTGTCTCATTTCAAACATCGACAGAGAGAATCATACTATCTTTGTCTTACACTTAGTACTAGCACCCAAAAGAAAAGGATGGTATATTTTTTTTTGTTCTTATTTACTGACAAATTTCGTTTGACCAACTATATTTTATACAATATTTTCAATCCATATAAAGTTTTAACCTATTTTTTAATAAGTAGATTTAAAAGGAAAGTAAATGTTTTCCCGCCAAACATTGTCTATGGAAATATAGTTTTAAAAAGTATATGTGTTAGGTCTCCTCTGTGTTTCATATTTGTCTATTGCAAAACTAATCCAGGGACCTATGTTTAATTTAGAACGGCGCCGGCCATGCATTAACACCCGCATGTAGGGTTACCAGACGTCAGGAATTTTCCTGACATGTCAGGAATTTTGGCCGTTAGTCAGGAATGCGGCCGGAATACGAAAATGTAAAGAATTTTAGTGAATTAACAATATGTACCTAAAAGGGTACTTTATTCAAATTTACTTATCAAGCATGCATAGACCCCCCCGTCGCCCGCCGATACGAGCGTCAGGAAAAAACTTCGCAAATCAGGAATTTTGTCAGGAAATTCCAAATTTGGATCTAGTAACCCTACCCGCATGTCCCTGATGTTAACGCTGTCGGTGTGAACACTGATATACACTTCCATACAATACAACCTGTTATATACCTTTTCGTCCAGTGTGAGAGGTGTGCCAATCTCCTTGTTAGTAAACTGTATGCAAGCGACTGTACCATCTGAACTGCATGCGAGGAGATTCAGACCTGGAACGAATAATACATGTAAATAGAGATTTTAATTGTTGGAATCATTTTAATTAAGGTCAACACATATTAAATACTTATTATAATAAGGTTGTGTACACATGTAAACTGTCATTCTATGGAACTTGCTAACTATGTAAACAAAACTCACTAGTAAATTGACATTGAGAGACAATTTTAATATGGCGGTTTGTTTACATAGTTAGCAAGTTCCATAGAATGACACTTTATGTATGTTATATCATACATATTGTCAAAATTAAATTTACGATTGCTGAGTTAACCCCTTAACTCCCACAAGTCGACTTGAAAACCAAAAACGCTTTTAATGTTTTAAAGTTTAATTAATTTCAATTTACTAGCTGACTCGATATCAAGTCATAATCATAATCATAATCATTTAATGCATCCATGGTATTTTACAAAGGTGTTTAAGGTCTAATATATAAGTACAAACATGGACCCTACTAGGGTATAGCATTTTACATACATATTGTTACCCATTGGGTAGTGGGTGAATATTGACTTATCTTAACATTTTCATTATTATATAAGTTTAATATTGTAATCATCACATCATACCTAAATCACATCACATGATCGAGGCTAAGGTTGGTCTTCGAAGAAATCCTGCATGGATTCAATGGGAAACAGGGTCTTTCACACTCACCATCAGAACTCCAAGATAGATCCAACACACTGTCGCTGAACAAGTCGTGCACGACCACTAGAGGGCGCTTTAGAGAAGTGAGCCAGATAGATAGCGCTCTGTCTCTGGCACCGACGGCCGCGCAGCAACATTTCTTGCCTTCCTTCACGAATATGTTGTTGTTGAAGCGCTGTGGACAGTTGACAATATGGACATGTCATTAATACGTTTCAAGGTCATACACAGAATAGAAGTATGTGGGTAAGTAAACACTACACCTTATAAAACAAAATCCCCCGCCGCGTCTGTTTGTGTGTTTGTATGTTCGCGATAAACTCAAAAACTACTGAACGGATTTTCATGCGCTTTTCATCTATCGATAGAGTGATTCTT
The DNA here is from genome assembly GCF_948474715.1 of Cydia amplana. Lineage (NCBI taxonomy): Eukaryota > Metazoa > Arthropoda > Insecta > Lepidoptera > Tortricidae > Cydia > Cydia amplana. Next base: position 3,285,241 of record NC_086074.1, on the reverse strand, counting down.
GCGGAAGGTTTGTGTATAATTTGTTAACCCGTGCGAAGCCGGGGCGGGTCGCTAGTATCATATAAGGTAGTATGTATCATATAATTTAAGGTTTTGTTTTGTTAGGTGTAAGTTGTAAAAAAAAAATTACGTATTGATTTAATCTTGTACATTGTAGTATCTGGAGAAATAATTACTTCTGTATGTGTGTATTGGAGCGAAATAAATGAATGACTGTGTAATATCCGACATATGTTTGTGTGTTCTGTGTTCACAACATTGCCTACACACATTGATAAAAAACCACGTCAACCACGTCATAAATTGTATACATTATTTAAGTTTCGGTTAGCGTTTTCTATCTACGATAGTCAGTTTGCTAGGCCCCAAATATTGTACCCATATTCAAAATACGAAAGGAACCAACCAATGATTTCTCGTAAGTTTACACACTGTATAATATTGTATTCGCTAGGTGCACGACTGGTGCTGCCCTCATTTTGGCGGACTTTCTACGTTAAATTTTATGGAGTAAAATTAGTTCAAGCGGCTGCCGCTAGTACTAATGGCGGACATTCCATAAGATTACCTGTGTTTGTGACGATCAGCGCCACTTCCCCTTCCACCGACTTCGCACCTTGCCAATAGCAGGGGGCTGTCACTCCGCAGTTTAGGTACATTTGGCCGGCGCGCCCATCGGACAGGCGTATGGCAGTGGGCTGCCGCTCGGCGCGCACGATACTCGTGTCACGCGGCGCTCGCGCAGAATTGAAAATACACAATGGCTTCGAAACTTACTTCCGTGAGAATCAGACATACTATCTCCGGATAAAAAATGTATGTTTACATAATCAACGTTTGTAATTCCTACATATTTATCTTAAAAAACAATAAATCAGTGGGTATAGGTATAAAAACTTGTCAAGTGATAACCCCGTGCCGACACTCACAGCTCGGTCATAAAACTGCGGCGCGCAAAGGAGATTCACGGTTCATGCGCGGTTATAATTATAAGTTTCAATTTTGCTTGCAGGCGGCGATATAGGTGTAATTTTATACCTAAATCTGACTTTTGTGAAGGAGTGAATTTTCTGTACGGTAGTACTATTAGTTATTCTGTGCCAATAGTACTCACAGCGCAAGTGACAGCCTTCCTGTGCCCGACGAAGTCCTTGTCGCACCGCCAGCCGTCTCTCTCTACCACTTGCGCGGTGGGGCCGCCGCCATTAATAGCGTGGGCTGATAACACGTATTGGCCGTCAGGGGACCAAGAAAGCCGAAGTACGTGGGTTGTGCCTGAGGAAAGAAACTGCAATATGGCCCACTTGCACCACTAACCCAGGGTTAAGCGGTTAAACCGTTAACCTAATGTCAAATTGTACTGGTAACCATGATAACTCCAGGTTTAACCGGTTAACCCCGGGTTAGTGGAATGGTGCAAGTGGCGCTAAGGATTCGAAGGGGTCGTATCTCGTCGCATAATAATTGATTGTCCTAATGTAATGTTACCAAAATGTTACGCATAAAACTCTTTTCGCATAATGTTTCTCCAGCCGAAATAGAAAGTATTTTCGAAAATATTTTGCATAGGTTGTGTAGAACCATAGAGAAAAAAATACATAGAGTGCTCACTCCATACATCAGTTTTAGTACCAAAAAGACTATTAGCATCTAGCATCGAGTAGCGGAACTATCAGTACTGCTACTTGACAATAGATGTAGCACCGACCGGAAAGTCTTATGCTGTCGAGATAAGACTTTCCGGTCGGTGCTGCATCTATTGTCAAGTAGCAGTACTGATAGTTCCGCTACTCGATGCTAGATGTAGACACTGAAATTAATAGTCTGAACTGATGTATGGAGTGAGCACTCTATGTATTTTTTCTCTATGGTAGAACAGAGTAGGTTAGGTTAGGTTTCTTTTATAATTTTTCAGAAATGTTAATAGTTTCAGCACAATAACAATTATGCGAAATGAGTTTTATGCGTAACATTACATTAGGACAATCAATTATTATGCGATCCAGTATGGACCCGATTCGAAGGAAGCTAGCTTTTTACACCACCGTGGTAAGCGCCCATACGAAACTCGCATTCAATTTTGTCTTCACTACATAGTATAAAACAAAGTCGCTTCCCGCTGTCTGTCTGTATGTGTGATTAGATCTTTAAAACTACTAACCGGTTTTTGATGCGGTTTTTTTTTTAATAGATAGAGTGATTCAAGAGGAAGGTTTATGTATAATTTGTTAACCCGTGAGAAGCCGGGGCGGGTCGCTAGTTTAAAGTAAATTATAGTTCGAACTGAAAAATATTTAATTGTTATTCGTATCCTGATCTAGATTTAGTTTAATATTGTAAGCGTCCTGAATAAATTTATTTTCTTTCTTTTTTCTAAGCAAACGTACAGCCCGCTAAATATTATTTACAAATTGATTCCCTTGAATGTTGAAATATACGTTTTTTGCGGCATAAACTGCCGTATCTTTTCTTTACGTTGACTTGGAAGTTCAATTTTTTCACAGCTTCAACGGACCATAGACCTAAGTCCTAAGCTTTAATTTCAACTCGATACCTCCACGTGTTCCCGAGATAAAGGGTCTTGACAGACAGTTTGACGGACGGACGGACAACAAAGTGATCCTATAAAGGTTCCGTTTTTTTCATTTTGATAAGATAAAAATAAAAGTTAGTTTATTCAAATAGGCATATTACAATGCGCTTATGAACGTCAAATAAAGCTACACCGGCTCCAACCCTACACCTTTGCCTTGAGAAGATTCAAATCCCCCCTCAATTGGAGGAGGGTATCCCAATATGGGACCGGCAACAAACTCGGCAGGACACATCTTTTCAACACATTACATCTTATAATTAACATGCATTACGAGTAAATAAGAAAATACAATTTAAATTACCATATAATTTATGCAATTATACACAGTAGGTACTTTTCTTTATAGATATTTGATAAAAAAATATATATGTACATGAAATCATAAAAATACGAGTTACGGAACCCTAAAAACCAGTTTACTTACCACCACATTCTTCGAAGGGCTCTGTGATGACTGTTTCTTGCGCCCAATCAGCAGTTTTCCAGACCCGCAGTGATTTGTCGTCCGACTGCGATGCTAAGTATTTCCCAACCTGAAATAAAAGTTCAAATTTGTATATTGAACATTGATTTATGTGTAACTAGCGACCCGCCCCGGCTTGGCACGGGTTAACAAATTATACATAAACCTTCCTCTTGAATCACTCTATCTATTAAAAAAACCCGCATCAAAATCCGTTGCGTAGTTTTAAAGATCTAAGCATACATAGGGACTGATAGCGAGAAGCGACTTTGTTTTATACTATGTAGTGATGTATGATAGCGGCACTTTGAGTGGTAAATGGGTCGTACAAACTGCATTTTATGGCATATAAAACCAACATTAAACTGCTTAAAGCAGTATCCAGGGTCCTTTATCATGTAAACAAAACAGTTCTAAAAGAGAAATAAGAAAGGAACTTACAGGGTCCCAAGCAACGCCCTTCACCAACCCGGTATGCCCGTTAAGCACACAGACCATCTCCGGGAACTTCTCCGCATTCCAGATGATGATGGTGTTGTCCACGCTGCAGCTGGCCAGCCACTTGTCCAGCGGGGACCAGGCCAGGTCCAGAACATCGCCTAAAAGATAACGCATTTTCAGAGGCTCATTTGAAACACTTTTGTCTGTCCTTTTTTATTGCAAAGTATGTAACCGATTGACTTGTTCTTCGGATATGTTATACATATATTTAAGATTCTTTATATAAAAAATAATGAGTGTCCTAATGTTTTTTGAAGTACATAATTTTGGCTTTTCAAGTTTTCATATATTTTTTAGTACTACTTGCGAGTTAGCGACACCTACCATATTTTCATATACATAATATGCGCAATTTTATATTCTGTTATCAAAAATCAACAATTTGGATCAACAATGTGAAAATAAGTAATTTGTATGAAAAATATACCGGTGTTCGTCCCTGCTTACTAGTTTTTTTTTTTGGTTAAAGTATCAACAAGTTAAACAATTACCTGCATGTCCTCTCAAAGTAGCTATACACCTCCATGTCTCAGCTTTCAGCTTCCCCGGAGTGCCGTTAGCAACCACACTGAGCCCCCACACCATGACCAGTCTGTCGTCTCCGCCGGAAGCCAGGTATCGGCCTGCATTGCTCCACCGAACACAGTTGACGCAGGCTGTAAGAATTTTAAATATTACATCACATTCCTTTTTGTAAATTTAACCTTATTTATAATAAAATTTAATTGTACAACGGGACTTAATCGCGTATCTAAGTTTTAAGATTTACCTCCGACGTTTCGAGGACGGCGTTGTCCCCGTGGTCTCGGAGGTCACTCTGTCGACACACAACACTAACGATATTCGATTTATCGACTGTCGATATTCGTTTACGCTTACATTTACAGTCGATAAGTCGAATATCGTTAGTGTTGTGTGTCGACAGAACAGAGTGACATCCCTAGTGCGCAAAACGTTCAAGCTGATAAACAAGACCAAGTGCGGGTAGTTCGACAAACTCGCGCGGTTAGAAGATGCTGATGTCAACTTAAGCCAGTCTTCTCCGAGACCACGGGGACAACGCCGTCCTCGAAATGTCGGAGGTAAATCTTAAAACTTAAACAATTTAATAATGTGTAAAAATCGTGAAAGTTTAAATCAGTGTTAATAAAATTTAGCTTACCTAATAAATATTAAGTTATTAATAATAAGTTTTAAATAGTTTTTATACCTCCCATACAACTTATTATTATTAAGTAAGGGCAGCCTTCTAAGGAGTGAGCACTAGGGAATGTAAACTGAATTTTAATTATATGGAAAAACCGGTTAATAACCGGTTTTCATCAAAATTTCATACAAATAAAAACCGGTTAACATTCCCTAGTGAGCACTCTAAGCTTACTTATCTCTCTATGACATAAGTCAGCAATTGGAAAGCTATTGTGCATACAATCAAAATACAATTTATTCTTTAATGAACTGGAATACCAGAGCATCTCTTTAGAGTTTTGCATGAAAAGTATCAATGGATCCTATCAGGGATGTAGCGGATGCCGATTTTATGACATCCACGGATGCGGATTTTTAAAGGCTCACATCCGCGAATGCGGATGTCAAGATAGGTAAGTACATAAAAAACGTCAAATATTACATTTTAGTAATTTTTATTTCAAAAAACCGGTCAAGTGCGAGTCGGACTCGTGTTCCAAGGGTTCCGTACATTAAGTCCCACTCACGCTTGACTGCTCATTTCTAATAGGTTTTTTTGGCTAATGACTAAATTACCTAGCCATCTAGCACTTACGCCGATGCTAAGATGTTCCTGTACCAACCTGTTCCACATCCGCATCCACATTAAACTCCGCATCGATTTTATGCGGATGCGAATGTTGAAAATAATGCGGAAGTTCCGCAGATATTCGCAACATCCCTGCTATGGATTAGTATCTCAAACTGCAGAAGGGGCTTACCCAAATGATTATCCATCTGACACAACATCTTTGGTATGTTCGGGTCCACCTCCACATTTTCATACAGGACAGAGTTCAAGTTCCACACAACCACCCGCCCGGAATCTCCGCCCTGCCCACCAGTCGCAAACCTCTTTCCCGTAGGGTGGATGTCCACAGAAAATATTGGCTTATCTGTAAACAAGTTTAGATTACAATTTAACACAATCCCACCAATGACTTTTCTTGCTGATTGTTCTTTATTTTTTTGGGACCCAGCCAAAAATATTAAAGTTAAAAAATTTCACATTTTTAGATATATTAGAATGGAGTAGAACACTTAAAATGCTCATTTAAACTTATATTGCGAGCCAGAAATTTATTTAGGTACATAGTTATAATTTGCCTGTATTTCTCATCCACTTACTAGGACAAAGCTAATAGTTATTTTCGATACAAGTGCGAAAAAGAGGAAATTCGAAACGAGTGGCGATAAATTAAAACACGACCGAAGGGAGTGTTTTAAATCGACACGAGTTGTGAATTACCTATTCGCACGTGTATCGAACAACGTTTTACAGTACATATGGCACTTTAAAGTTTCGACATACGCACGAAAAGTGCTATTTTACGCACTAGTGCGGAAAAGTAGCCTCATATGTACTGTAAAAGTGTTTTTCAAACGGTAAATACATAATAAATGGCCAACCACCCTTGGTTTTATACTAATTAGGTATTTAATTAACATTGAACAATAAACCATGAACTTCATTCAAATAAATAATGAATGCCGTTCAGTGATTATATTTAAAGGTGATAATATTTTGCTTTGTGCTAATTCTGTCCTACTGTTATTGTTGCAACTGCAGTTTAGAAAGGGTCATTAACATTTGAGGGATTAAAAAAGTGCGAAATATTAATGAACTTACCATCGTGATTAACCCAACTGGGTTTTAGAAGCTTCATTTATACTTTCTGTTGATCAAATACGGCAAAAATTAATAGAATTATTGGTTAAAATTAACTATTTATCCCAAGAAGGGCTGACAGTGACATTGCCGGCATAACTAGATCCGTTCCGAAACTTGCATTCAATAATAGCGCCAAGCTTGATAATTTATTTTTAACAAGTATGAAGCTTTTCAAAATTAATTTATATGAACTCAATGAGTAACATTAGTTTTAAGTTATTTTTGTTATACTATCTATATGTTTTACTAACGATAAAGTAAATAAAAATATATATCTATATTAAAATGGGGACAATTGTTTAATTTCAGAACATGCGCGTGCTTTTAGTATTGCCATACTAAATTAATTGACTTGTTTTATTAGGGATCCGTATACGAAAATAGTTTGTCAAAGGACTGTCTCATTTCAAACATAGACAGAGAAAATCATACTATTATCTTTGTTTTACGCTAGTACTGGCACCCAAAAGAAAAGGATGAGTATAGTTTTTTTGTTCTTATTTACTGACCAATTGGTTTGACCAACTATAGCTAAAACGGAACCCTTTTAATATATCAAATCAAAATCAAATCAAAATACATTTATTTCAGATAACTATGATCCATAAGTACATGATACATTTAAATAAAATTACAAAAACAATAATAATCACGCATTTAAAAATTAAAATAAATAAAATAAAATAAAATTAAAACAGTTAAAATTAATAAATTAAGCACATCAACACTAATTCATTTTTTTTTAAACATAAAACAAAGATTAAACAACTGTACCGATATTCGGAACCTAAAGTAATATATTGAGAGTGGCAACACTGTAGTTAGTCGTATTGTCCTTTTCTAGCATATACGTCCATCTCTCTCCCACACCCCCACCACTTCAGGCAGTTGCGTTTGACAATTTTGACAGTTAGAAACAAACGCAAATTACCTCATTGGCTTGCTGTTTTTGGAAGGTCGTGAAGCTAAACTGCTGGTGAGTTTTTGAATTTGTACCCCAGTTTAGCTGACTATATTGAAAAACAGTTTCTAACGGCTTTTGCCGTTCGAAATAAATATTTAAATTTAGTTGTCCGTTAAACTATCTAGCAAATAAAAATGATCCGGAATAGTGATGTGCAAGTGTTTTCAAAGGCTGCCTGCGCGCACCGTGGCTATGCCAATGAAAATACTAAAACACATGGTAGAAAACACATCGAGCTGGTAAAGCGTGCACGTGTCACCATTATAATTTAATTTTATTAAGTCTCTTCCGAGTCTTGTTAGTTTAAATCTTTGTGTGTGTATAATAACGGTTGAAATTATATAATACTTAAATGGTGATGTGTGGAGGTATACCCTTTCAAGTGATTTGTGTTTTCGAATACGAATGGATCGGATAGTTAATACGTGTTACGTAGAACCTACGTATTAAGGTAGAAGCTTTTTTTTTTTTTATCTGTCCAAGTATCTATCAGCAATTTATCTTTTTATCCCGTTCCGGGTTAATATAATATTGCAAAATTAATTTTTTGGTAATAAACTTGCTGATAAATAACGTGTACCCGAATAGGAGTCGACGATATTTCCGCTCTAAGGGACACAAGGTAACGAACAAACCTACATCGCAAACATTGCATTTATTTTTGTGGAAAGTGAGTACTTCGGCAGTACATAAACTTAAATCTGACTAAACATAGAGAGAGATTAGCATGGCTCTGCGCAAGAATGACATGCGAATTCGTGAAGTATTTCACTCTGTATCTATCAACTTATATCTCTCCAACTAGATCTTTGATTTATGTAGGTAGGTACCTACTTAAATATATAACTTAGCAGGTACTTACAGCTTTAAAGGTTAAGGAAAAGAACTCTTGCATGTAGGTGCTATATGTGCTTGTGTTATTTTGAATTTGAATAACTTGATTATTAATTCTATACGTAACTACGAGGGGTATTCAAAATATTCTCGGTATGAGAATGAAAACAAACAAGTACGAAAAGTTTGATATTTTTATTTTTCAATATACTCCCCCCCTATGTTCATACACTTAAAAGATCGATCAATTATTTTTTTTAATCCCTCGTAAAAATATTTTTTATCTTTCGTGTAAAAATGCTCCTCCACTGCCGCCTTCAATGCTTCATCGTCAGAAAATTTATTTCCACGCAGATCCTTTTTAAGATTGGGGAGCAAAAAGAAGTCGCTGAGGGCTAAGTCCGGACTATACGGTGGGTGAGTAACAGTTTTAAACCCACATTCAACAATAGCTGCCTTGGCAATATGAGCAGTATGGACGGGGGCGTTGTCATGCAGAAGCAGAATACCTTTGGTTAACTTTCCTCGCCTCTTTTCTTTAATTACATCCTTTAATTGACGTAGAATGTTAGCGTAGTACTGTCCTGTGATATTTACACCTTTTTCTTTATAATCGATTAGTAATACTCCTTCACAATCCCAAAATATCGTGGCCATGACCTTGCCAGCTGAAGGGATGACCTTGAACTTCTTGGGATGAGCTGAACCCTTAATGTGCCACTGCATGGACTCTTGTTTACCCTCTGGGTCATAATGATGAACCCAGGTTTCATCTCCAGTAACTATTCTTTGCAGCACCTCATCAGGATTTTCACCGCACAGGTCAATAAAATCGGAACAACAAGCTACACGCATGTCTTTTTGAAGCCGAGTCAGCATTCGCGGAACCCATCTTGCACTTACTTTTGACATATTAAGATGGTCATGTATAATATCATGTACGGTACCAATAGAGAGATTGGTTACTTGTGCTATAGATTTTACCTTCACTCGACCATCTTCCAATATAAGTTTTTCCACTTTATCAATATTTTCTTGTGAAGTAGCTACTACAGGCCGGCCAGTTCTAGGGTCATCTTCAATACTCTCCCTTCCGCGTTTAAACTCGCTTGACCACTTTTGAATGGTAGATAAAGAAGGAGCAGACTCACGGTAAACACAATCCATTTCCTCTTTTATGGTTTTTTGATTTTTACCCTGTTTTGTCAAGAATTTTATCACGCATCGATGTTCTAATTTAGTTAACATTGTCAATTCGCACATGATGTTCATGTTTGTTCAGCAATTGCAGAAAAACAAAAGACCATCTCGGTTCGAATTATACTTTTTTTTAATGTCAATGAATAAACCTTAGCGGCCAGTAACGAAAGAAATTTTAGAAGAGGTCGTAAGATATCAATACCGAGAATATTTTGAACGCCCCTCGTACATACAAGAGGGTCAATTCTTAAGCCTACTTACCTACCTACATAAATAGTACACTTAAATTAAACGTTTCAAATAAAATCGGAAGCCTGTGACATGGAAGGGCATTAACGATACGGGAATCTTTAGATTGATTCATTGACGAAGACGCATGGTTTGGTTCATATTGTCAAATTATATTAGTTAACTGTAGAGTTAAAGTTTAGTTTTGGCAAATCTGCGCGTCACCGTGAATGACACTTTCTAAAAGTGCCTGTTAAAGCCGGCGTAAAGCCTTTCACCTTGTCGAGCAAGGAACCCGCAACTCAGGGAATATTACCCATAAACTCAGGGTATTTGATTTGAATGATACTTATTCTTAAACTTACGTTTGTTATGGTTCCACCTGCTAAGGTGCGCCTAAGAGAATCTTTTATTCGTTCACAAACTAACGTCAAGTTATTTGTGATGAAACCAATATATTATGTACCTATCTAAACCTGCGCAAGGCTGCCATGTTTACACCTGCGTAAGGTGTGCCAAAAGAATCTTTGATTCGTTCACAAACTAACGTCAAGTTATTTGTGACGAAACCAATATATTATGTACCTATCTAAACCTGCGCAAGGCTGCCATGTTTACACCTGCGTAAGGTGTGCCAAAAGAATCTTTGATTCGTTCACAAACTGACGTCAAGTTATTGATGATGATATTATAACCTATGTAAGCCTGCGCAAGGCACGTCAGACATATTCACAGAAATATAAATGATATGGTCATAACACAGGCGTGCGAGTAGACCACAATCACAAAAATATTACAAAGATTAAGTTGTAAATATCTCTTTTTAGAGAATGTAAAAATGGTTTAAAATAATGTTTTGGGCAAAAATCAGTCGAAATAGGCAAGGCTTCGTTATTAGAGTTTTCATTTTTGTTTACCAATCTATTTCAAGGGTCCCGAACACCCTATTGGCTAAACCCGAAATTGGGCTAATTAACTGTGGTAAAAGTGAAAACTGCTTTCCATTTACATAACATTTCTAAAATTATAATAGGTAAAATAAAAACCTAAGATTCCAGGCCTATCTCGACTCATTTTTATTTTAAAGATGGAAAAAATCTTTGCACCCTAATATAAAATTGTGGTCTGGAGACGCTAAGCCTCATAACTTGGGTGGCATAGATAATACTAAGAGATTTAGTCACCTAATTTCGACTATAAGCCCAGGCAGAATATTGATAATTAGAATAAGGAGTGGTCAATCCTCCAAGGTCCATACAATCTGTGGACTCTAATTAAATCAGGCTCGGTAAGCTCACGACACGACAGAGCTTACGATTCCATTCTGAAATAAGCTATGTTTACAATATATATTACCCATGGTGTGAAACAAACAGCCTGCTCAAGGTGTACAAAGGGTCCGTTTAACGGCCCTATAAACATCTACAAACCATTGAAGTCTAGGCCTGCTACAATATGACAGACTAGAAATAAATACATATGATCCCAATGTAAGAGCAGCTCACAGTTGCATAAATTATATTTGGCTGGAGAGCACTTGTCTTTCAGTTAACATGTTTACGAGTACCTACCTATGTACACGACATGACCAAGGTTACCTACCTTTTTACATAATTATTATATCCCTGACTGCCATGGTATATTAGGAAAATTATCATGTGCTGGCGGTGCTGCACAAGCATGTTTGAAATAAAAAAAAAACTGGCCTAACGGGCGTTTATGAATTATGTATTTTACACCCTTGTGTCTGTATTGTGACCCTGGAAGTTTTAAACCACCTGTATCGTAAGTGCTCCTATGCACGGATTAAGTTTATAATAAACTACCCATGCCCTAACCTCAAGGGCAAGTGCTTCTATGCACGGACCAGATACTGTTGTCACTTATTTCACTTATCATGACTTGTCATAGTTTGATACTACACGTTTAATAAATTTAAGACCGTGGAATGTACCCACTACAAAAGGTTTTTAAAAATAGTGACTGAATGGTTTGTACGAACGGTTCTAGCACAGTTTCTGGGCGGTCACGTCTAGGGCATGACCCTCTAGTTCTCAATTTATACAAAATTATAGCATTGTGATACTGTTCGCTTTGCACAATAAAATAGGGAAACAGGAGCACGCCTTGCGAAAAGGCGAAGCTATTTTGAAACGCAAACCTTTCAAAAATAGATGAAATATATAAATAATTATGTTTTTGGTGTGGAACATGTAATTGTACACCCAAACAAATGCAATCATTTATTATATGTTAGCAAAACTCTGCCAAAGTGTTAGTCTGTCTCTACAGTGTAACCTGAAGGCATGAATGCACATGAATCTCTTGAAACATGGTGGATTAACTAATTTACACCCCGTCTGTGTCTTGCTCCTACCAAATCCACAAGTTGAGGACCTCAACCTATCTAGGCACCCTTCTTGCTCGAGACCTGAAAAAATAATCTCATGCAGTCAAGTGTCGGAAAACCAGTTCCACACTCTTAGCACTACCGTGAATATATCTAAGAAGTCTGTATACTGCCTTCCAGGAGGCGGGATGTTAATAGACTAGCCTATATAGTAGGCCAGAGATATAGTATACAAAAGCACACTGGCCCAAATCCAGTAATATTATATGCACTTCAGAATACAAAATAATTGACTATTCTGCGTATATTTGATATCAAAAAGTTACAATTACCTACCCTTAGGTCATAAGGAGGATAAATATACATAAATATCAAATATATTCGACAAAGTGTTGACCCTAGCATTGGATAAAATAGAGGTTCCTCTTAAACGGCATCTGCGCTGTTGGCTTTGAGCCCACGGGTGCCCGGCAAAAGGTCGGGGACCCCATGGTTCCGCACAGTTATTGCAAATAATGTAAAATCACAAAATAAACACAAATTTTCATTTTGGTTAAAAACACATATGCGATGAGCTAAGGTTTCGAATTAAGTACCTTATTCTTAATCTGGAAAGAGAAGACTGAATATTCAGAATTAAGCTATGTCTATGAATGGTTTACATAAATTAAGCCACTTTAGCGTTCAGAAACAATCAAGTTTATGTCTACTAGTAGGCACCAGATAAGGTAAACTACTCATACTGCATATATAGACAATAATGAGTACAATTAAGGTCACTTGATGATAGCTAAACATGAACATAAGCAGAATGAGTTGCACCTATACAAATATCATTGATAAAGCTCTGTGGCAACTCTACATTTACCATTTGAACGCCAAGAGCACCAAAAAGCGTCGTAACTAGTGCCCACATGAGTATTATGATATGGCTTAAGCTCTCAAAGTAACCTTCACAATTTTAAGTAAGGTTTGTTTAGGTCCATTAGCTCGCGTTCGCGTTAGTAAAGCGTACAAACGATTAAATGCATTTTATAGCTATAACCAAATAAATAGCTCACACTGGCTCACAGTCATTAAAAGAATTCAGTAAAATCATTAAAAGTATTCCCTATGATATTTTATTAAGTACCTACCCAATATTAACTTTGTGGGTAGTGATAGTGATATAACGAATATTTAAAATATTCGTCTACTTAATCCTGAGGGATTCTGGAAATAAGAAAGGTCTTGTCCTTGTTATATCCTGCAACTGCTTACCTTACTAGATAATTATTATCAAATTTGTCAATAATTGGGAGTTATAAATAAAAACTACTCGAGTACTTTATGATTTTTATCTTTTCATATTTTAATTACATCACTCCATATCACAGATGTTGTATGCTCCCTGAAGAGTAGACTGACTTATCTTCTTTTACATAGTCTCACATACATATAATTAAGTACTATAGCACCCTTGTGGTGACTCACTTATTTTCGTTGAAAATTTATAAGTACCTACATTAAATACGTATATAAAATGGAAAGTTAGTATCATAATATAATGGTATATAAAATTGTATGCTTTACTAAATACCTCTCTCCTCACATGTATTAAAATAAAGGGTGTACTACATAATTAATTAATTAATTAAACACTCCTAATATAATAATATTACATATACATAATATGTAAGTACATGTATAATCACATTGGCTTGGCGTCTTCCCACCACCAGGCGATAACAAACACGTCTCAATATATTACTTTAGGTTCCGAATATCGGTACAGTTGTTTAATGACAGCGTTTTACACAAAAATAAAACGCTAATTAAATAACTTACCATATTCGGAACCTAAAGTTTTAATCCTGCCTGGTGTAAATATGTATAATTTTGAGACAATGAGGTAATTTGCGTTTGTTTCTAACTGTCAAAATTGTCAAACGCAACTGCCTGAAGTGGTGGGGGTGTGGGAGAAAGATGGACGTATATGCTAGAAAAGGACAATACGACTAACTACAGTGTTGCCACTCTCAATATATTACTTTAGGTTCCGAATATGGTAAGTTATTTAATTAGCGTTTTATTTTTGTGTAAAACGCTGTCATTAAAATCACAGTAGGTATAATATCTTAAAAACTATTTGTCATATGATACACACCCCTTGAGACTGTCTACCCACTGTTTCTGTATTTGACAGCTACACATTCTATCAGCAATGACTTTTAGAATGCTGTTGTGACTATCTCTCAATCGCCTCTGCATCGACGCGTACTTTTTGCGCATTATGGCGTGAAAACCATCCACGCGCGCGCCTACGAACATACCTGAGGCGCTGCATCTGCGGGGCAGTCCCATCAGCATTCTAAAAGCATTGTTATAGAGGACACGCAGGGCGTCGTATGCTCGCCGCGTGTATCTAGCCCATAGGCTACCCGTGTAGAAGATCTGACAAAAGGCTTTAAAAAGAGTTATTTTAACTTCCTGAGTGCTACGGGCAAACCTACGGGCCAGCATGTTGCTTCTCACAGCCAACGCCCTGCGCTCTCTCTCAATGTCAGGGTCATCAGACAAAGTCTCAGTGATGATGTGCCCTAGATATTTAAACTGCTTAACTATGCTCAGCTCAGAACCATTCAGTACAACCGGAGGAATATTGGAAGGCTGAAAATTTCTTTCCGTTTTAAAAACCATTACCTCACTCTTCTTACAGTTGTACTGTAAGCCATGCGCTTGAGCATAGTTTTCACACGTACGGACTAGCTCACGCAACGCTCCGACCGAAGGGCTCAGCAGCACCATATCATCAGCATAACTAAGATTATTAACACAGGTACCGTTAATGTGGCATCCGGCATGCATGCTGCTGAGCTCAACGATCAGATCGTTCACGTACAAGTTAAATAATTTAGGTGACGTTAGTCCGCCTTGTCTTACACCATATATACCATGTCTGGCATACCTATTTGGTCAATAGAGGAGAACTTATTTAAAGCTGGTCAACCAAATCTTGTCAGTAGAAAAAGGCGGCAAATTTGAAAAATGTAGGCGCGAAGGGATATCGTCCCATAGAAAATTTGAATTTTGCGCCTTTTTTTTTACTGACAAGATTTGGTTGACCCGCTTTATTTTGGATACACCCTACATTTTATAAAAAAAATATGAAGGACTGATTTGTTTAAAGTTCGGCAATATTTTCCAGCATAGGACCCGGGAATATTGCCGGGAACCATCCGGGAACGGACATCACTATTCGTTACCATCGCGATTTTGACAGTTGACATTGATAACAAACCAGACGCAAACGCACTACAAAACTTGAGCTTTGAAATTTTTTGCAAGCGCGCACAGTACTTAAAAAGCTTTTTACTCCTATTTTCTAACTGGCGCGGCATGAGAGGCGCTGAAACTTTAATTCCAGCACGTTTCCTGACTCTGATAGGCCACCTGTGTGTGCTAGTTTCCTTGATATGGGAGAGCCAACAGAGCGTGCAGCACTGTTTACCGAGCCAGTATCACCCAAACTATTTCGAGACCTATCACAGTCGGTAAGTTCAATAATTATAGAAAAAAAAACTAAAAACTTTTAGACACATCATACACATCGTAGATTAGCATTAATTGCAGCAGTGACTGAAATTTCGCAGCGTACAGAGGTTATCGACCTCTATGCGGCTAATAGAACACATTATCTTTTCACGTAATACTTAGGCCACCATAACAAGTACATATAAAACTGAAATAGTGAGAACAAAGATTATCATTGTATTTGTTTATACATTAGTAGGCCTTGTTCTGTTTATAGAAGATTCTTTGAAGTTCGGCCGCTACTTGCGATTAAGTCAGTCATTTGTTTTGATTTCTCATGGAACAACATTGTCTGGAACCAGCAGAAAAAAAAAATGCAAGATTATTATTTAATTACTGATTCATATGGGTCTATAATATTAGTTATTGTGTCCCGGTATCTGAGCTACCAATATCACATAATTTTTTAGTTAACTTATTTTTTGTGTGTAATTATCGTTGTACAATTATTTAAACTACTATTCTCATGCCTATTGAGTTTAGGAGAAGTTTAACAAAATAACGACTATTCAAATTACATGTTTATAAAAATAAATAAATAATCCCATTGTGAATGTGTCAATAATTTTCAATATTCAAATAAGATTACAAGATATAGTATTCGATTACATAGCATGCCTTTTTTCTATTACAAAATAAATGCAGGGTCATATTGAAAGGTGTAAGAATATGGTTATTAAAATATAAATTCTGTCTAAAAACAACTGCTGTCTACAACTCTATTAATCTTCTGGTGCTTTATTTCATGCATGGTGTAAAATAATTTATTTTAAATACTGTCAAATACCCTATTGTAAACTAACATGCATAATGTTGCATACATCATACTCAGTAGTATTACTAGTCTGAACCAGATGCTATCAGAGTGTGCGTAATGTTATCTTTAGGGTTGCCATCGTCACATAAAAAATAAAAGGAAGCACATTGCATTGGATGCAATGATAATAAATATAGGATTGCAGAAATAGGGATTGTTGGATAAATTACATTTTTTTTATGATTATGGAAGATTTATGTAGGTAACAAATAAAATTTATTTTTTGATGCAACCTGTCATCTCTGACTGTACTTTTTTTTTAACGGGATACTAACTACTCATCAAGACGATTCCAACAAACTCAAACACAATTAGTTTGCGTTCTTTATAACAGAGTCCCTATGGCCATGACCACCTCCTGTGTCCATCATCAGATCAGATAGATATGTATGTAAAGTCAGCTCAATCAAATAACGATTTTTTAATTTAGCTTGCATGATTTGGCCCAAACAAACATATTACAAATACAAACAAACATTGCAAGTTAAATAAAAGCATGTAAAAAGGAGAGAACAAGCTACTTTTTATTTTATTTATAAAAACAGTAACTGAAATAAATATAGATGGTCAACCAAATCTTGTCAGTAAAAAAAGGCGCGAAATTCAAATTTTCTATGGGACTATATCCCTTCGCGCCTACATTTTTCAATTTTGCCGTCTTTTTCTACTGACAAGATTTGGTTGACCCAGTATAGTAACACAAAATGCACTTCACACTCTAAACAGTGGCATACTGTACTTAGGTTAATTAACTATTGTTACTAACAATTAAATATTTGTTGAAATATCATTATTACTAATTAATTAGTTTCACTGATAAGCAGTCTTTACTTGAGTAATCGTTTCTTATCCTGAACTAATAATTATTAACATTAGTAATGTGGTTGCTCTACAAAACAGTAAAGCATTGTGACATAATTGAATGAATTGAGTAACTTAAGGAATATTCTTTATTTTTCCTTTAGTTTATTATTCCTATTAGCTTCAGAATACGGAAAAGAAGTGACCCTTATTAGCGCGATCAGAGACAAACCGGCTATATCAGATTATAATTAATTGCCTGCTGAAGAGTTTACAAAACACGAGGTATTATGGCGGAGACACAGCGTAAAGACGGTAGTGCGGGCAGTCCACGACCATTAGGCGGTCAGCTGACGCCAACGGTAATATTGCTGCACGTAAATCCTCCACACGTGAAGTTGGATTTTTGTGCTTACTTCCTTTGCCCTTGAAAAAAAAAATGCTGGAGAAAAAATTATCGTGTAAACAAGTTTAAAACGTTAATTTAATAATTCATTCGTTCATTGTCTCTGGTATTTAAAAAGAAAGTTTTGGCGCGAAAACGTCGTATTTCAAGACTCGCGCCACCTAATTTATGGGTTCTACAGCATCTAGTGAATGGAGTGAAGTATGTTATTTGAATCGTATAAATTAACGTGTATTCGTATGTGTTCGTATATTTGTTTTAAATTAAACACCTACGTAAAGGTTCAAGGTAAGTCGACTACCTATACAATAATCAGTTTGGAGTTGTCAGCCATTAGGTTTAGGTACAAAACTCCAACTCGTTTTAAATGCATTATATTATCGCCAACTGTCCGCCCCGACAGTCGTGTTTCTGTTTGTTTTTTCGTTGAAAGTGAAATGATTCGTGAACATAATGAGAAAACGGTATGTTATAATATGTTACGTCTGTATTGTTTATATAGGTAGGTATTTATAGTGAATTTAAATGTAAAAAATCCGGTTTTTATTGCGTATTTATCTCATGTTTTGTGAATATAAATGTCTGTTTTTTTTAGTAACTAAAATTAGTTTTGCACCGCTTTAAGCTGTTTAAAATACAGTACGTACCGTTGTCGATTGTGGCGGTGAAAAGAAAATTGTGAAATCAACGATTATTAGGGTTCCGTACCCAAAGGTTAAAAACGGGACCCTATTACTAAGACTCCGCTGTCCGTCCGTCTGTCTGTCTGTCTGTCACCAGGCTGTAATTCATAAACCGTTATAGCTAGACAGTTGCAATTTTCACAGATGATGTGTATTTCTGTTGGATCTATAACAACAAAATAAAATAAATATTTAAGTGGTTTCTTTTCCGTCTTTTGCGTAATGGTACGGAATCCTTCGTGCGCGAGTCCGACTTGCACTTGGCCGGCTTTTAGTGAACCATATATATGATGGTGTGAATGAGTAGGTATTACGAGGATTGTGTTTAGTAATATGATGAGCACGGTTTTAGTCTGGTCTGGTAGGAAACTAAAATGATATTCACACACTATACACTTTCAGAGCATGAGAAATGAAATAGTACATTAGAGCCCGTACCATGAGCCACTGACAGTGTCAAAACTGACATAGGGTAATTGTGTCAGATACCGTCCAATTATAGGAGATGTCTACTTTGAAATGCTAAAAAAAAATATTTAAGTAGTCTTACTTAAATGTGCTATATTTGTTTGTATTGCTCATATTGTCTATTTTAGGTTAATATTACGTGACCTTAAATAATATTTACGGTTTATTTTATAAAAAATATATTTTGAAAAAGTAGGGTTATTTCAGTTTCCGTCCGCCTGTGAGCTACTTTTCGTCCACGTATGAGTCAGTTTTCGTCCACTGTATGAAAAAGTACTGTAGGGTGCATTATTGCATTGAAAATCAATTATACCTATCTTTATTTTTTGTTTTTATGTTATATAGATAATTCTTAGTTAGTTACTAGCTTCTGCCCGTGACTTCGACCGCGTAGAATGGTTATTTTCGTGATAAATATTTATATATATTTCCTTCCTCAGGACTCAGACCGACAAACAGTGTTACATTCGCATTTATAATATATAATATCAATATAATAAGGAATCATTTATTTTTAAGCTATGTACGTTACTAGTACCGACTTAGTTTTGTTTTGCATATGCGACAAAAAAATCGCAGCGATTTTAAAATTGTGATTTGTCACATTTTTCCGCGACTGCTCGCGACGCCATTGTCACAAAGTGAATTGCAGCATACGGAGTTGTATGGCCCCGCGCGCACTGCGATAATAAAATCGCACCCCGGACCTCAGTCGGCATTTCGCTCTCCAAGAGTCAACATATCGGAACCTGCTTCTCCAATGGAGTCACAAGATGAGACGCTAGATGTTGACCGTTTAATTATAGAAATAGAAGGAGATCACCTTTGTGGTATAAATACTCAGTCATACAGCGATTGCATATTGTTTCACGCCTGGCGACTGGTACGAAATCCATGTCGAGAATGAACAAATCGTCGACTTTTCATCGCAGTGCGCGCAGTGAATTTTCTGCGATAAATTACAGCGCGATTCTAAAATCGTCTCGCAAAAATTAAAATCGTGGTGCGCGCTTGGCCTTACAGACGCCCGGACCGTGACTTTGCGGTCCGGCGCACGTTCGATCGTGTGTAAGGTGATCCGCCGTATGTACGTCCATTAAAGCCGTGTAACAGACAACCGCACCCATGAGTGAGAGCGAGAAAGAGATGGCTTTTAAGGACGCAGTTTTATAAAGCCCCACATTCACACTCCTACCGTGTAGGCCGCCTCGTAGTCCGCCTCGTTGGGTAGGATTGTGTATGGGGGTTGTGGACTACGAGCCGTCCTACAAACGGCTAAACGGTAGGACGGCTCGTAGTCTACAACCCCCATACACAATCCTACCCAACGAGGCGGACTACGAGGCGGCCTACAAGGTAGGAGTGTGAATGCGGGGCTTAAGTGAGAGCGAAAAACAGATACTTATTAAACCAGCATCCACACGGCCTGTACGGTTACCATCAGTTTGTCACTGACATAAACGCCGTCGAGAACGTAATTTACTTTCTATACATCTCGCTCGCACTCGCATATTAGTGCAAACGGGATGTATAGAAAGTAAATTACGTTCTCGACGGCGTTTATGTCAGTGACAAACTGATGGTAACCGTACTGGTACAGCTATCAGTTCATGCTGTAGGATATAGAGCGAGATAGGGAGACAATTATATGTCTCATTCTTGCAGGACTATTTTGTAACATCGTGTAAATACTGCTTAATAATCATAGACATTTCAATTATTTTAAAGCCCGCTCCACACTCGTGCGCGAGATATTAAGGAGGGAAAATCGTAAGATTTGACATTTTTTATATTAAGATTCGAGTAATGCTTGATGCTTAAATAATTAATTGCCTATTTTAACTTATTTCCTCGCATATTTGGGGCAAACCACTATGCTCCGGTGGGAATAGCAATTCGTGGAATCGTCTCATTGTCGGACTCAGTTCAATTCTTTCATTTCGTCGAACAAAATCGAAACTCATCCACGAATTGCTATTTTCGCCCTCAGTAATCATGTAATAATAAATCTCGTCTACACCACTCATAGTACATGGACGGAAACTGAAACAATATTTAAAGCTATTTTTAGTTTTCGACCACGTATTTTAAACATGATTTTAATCAAGCAACACTGACAAAATCGTGGACGAAAACTAAAATGTATAATCTTATAAGCAAGAAACATCATTTTAAGAGAAAATATATAGTAGTTTATAAGTCTTTTGAAGTAAAACGATCATAACAAATACTCACCTAGCTGTTCCAGTTACCGTCCGTGTGGTCGGAAACTAAATATTTTTCAAAATTAGTATGTCAGTACTCGTCCACTAAATTTATCAAAGATTATTATGAAAAAACTATAAAAAACACTTACAATTGCGTTTACTATACTTTTAAGTTGCAGTATGTGCCAATAACGTAACTTAAACTAGTTAAATTAATTTAATAAACTTACCGTGAACATTTGCCGCCAACACTTTTTTTTTTCTTGCAAAATGACGTTTTCAAGCTCTGGATGCAATGCCGCCACTTACATAATTTTTTTTAAAGCCGCTATTTGTCAAATAACACTTTTATTTTGGTAAAAATATTGCTTAGACATTATGGATTGCAACAAATCCAAACATGTGTGAGAAGGCTTGTTTATATTCAAATTTTCCGCAATTCTTTGTAGCAACTCCGCCAAGTGGACGGAAACAGGCACTGGACGGCAAACAGACACAATTACCCTATACGCTATCGAGAACGTAATTTACTTTCTATACATCTCGTTCGCACTAATATACGAGTACGAGCGATATGTATAGAAAGTAAATTACGTTCTCGATGGCGTTTATGTCAGTGCCAAACTGATGGTAGCCGTATAGGATACAAGTGCGAAAAATAGGAAATTCGAAACAAGTGGCGATAAATTAAAACACGGCCGAATGGAGTGTTTTAAATCGACACGAATTGCAAATTACCTATTCGCACATGTATCTTATAACGTTTTACAGTACATATGGCCCTTTAAATTTTCGGCATACTTGCGTAATGTGCTAATTATCGCACTATAGTTCGTTTTTTTTAGCATTAGCCCCATATGTAAGTACCTACTGTAAACATTTTTGCTTCACTAAGTTAAACTAAACTTATCATATTCATATTCATTTTATCATTGCTTGTGTGTACAAAAAGATCTTGCATCGTTTTTGCTTGCATGTGGCGTTCCACGGGAAAAGGTACCTTATGGCGGTTGCTACTTACGCTCTTATTAACGACGCGCCAATACTAATGCGGTGCTACACGACGTAAGCGCCAACCGCCATAAGTTTTTGTACAGGATTTTGCTTTGTTCGTCATGCCCACATAAGTGCTTTGGTGTTATACTGTTAGCTTATGTGTAAATTTTAATAAAAAAAAAAATAAGGTACCTTTACCGGTGATCTTTACCTTTCACATAATATTACATATTATGTAATAATAATATATTATGTAGGTATATCATTAATATAATCATCATAGCTTGGTTTTATTCTATTTTTATATTTTAGGTACTACGATAACACACAGTTTAAAGGTTACGTAAGTACTAAACACACGGAAAGAGAGACCAATACTTATATTATAAGAATTGTTATAAATCTTGTCCGTTCTTAAATACAAAGAGTTCTTACTCTTTGTCCGTATGCTAAATTCATTTTATGAGCGATAATACTACTAATAGGTTTATAACTTTATTTATTGAAAATCTTGCTTTATTAACCATTTAACCAGCATAGAATTTTCCATCGAGCGTGCTCATGCGACTGGCGGTACGAGGTTACACGAAGTTAGTCTTATTTTAGTATATATTAACCTTTTAACCGCGGCGGTGGCGGTTAAAAGGTTAATATATACTATTTTTCATAACAATAAATGAACCAATTATATAACCTCTCAATGACCATGCATGTTTATAATTATAACTATGTTTACTTTGACAATATTTTTCTTCCGTTCTTCACTACATAGTATAAAACAAAGTCGCTACCCGCTGTCTGTCTGTCCCTATGTACGTATGCTTAGATCTTTAAAACTACGCAACGGATTTAGATGCGGTTTTTTAGGGTTCCGTAGCCAAATGGCAAAAAACGGAACCCTTATAGATTCGTCATGTCTGTCTGTCTGTCCGTCTGTCCGTCTGTCCGTCCGTATGTCACAGCCACTTTTCTCCGAAACTATAAGAACTATACTGTTGAAACTTGGTAAGTAGATGTATTCTGTGAACCGCATTAAGATTTTCACACAAAAATAGAAAAAAAACAATAAATTTTTGGGGTTCCCCATACTTCGAACTGAAACTCAAAAATTTTTTTTTCATCAAACCCATACGTGTGGGGTATCTATGGATAGGTCTTCAAAAATGATATTGAGGTTTCTAATATCATTTTTTTCTAAACTGAATAGTTTGCGCGAGAGACACTTCCAAAGTGGTAAAATGTGTGTCCCCCCCCCTGTAACTTCTAAAATAAGAGAATGATAAAACTAAAAAAAATATATGATGTACATTACCATGCAAACTTCCACCGAAAATTGGTTTGAACGAGATCTAGTAAGTAGTTTTTTTTTTATACGTCATAAATCGCCTAAATACGGAACCCTTCATGGGCGAGTCCGACTCGCACTTGGCCGCTTTTTTTTATAGATAAAGTGATTCAAGAGCAAGGTTTATGTATAATTTGTTAACCCGTACGAAGCCGGGGCGGGTCGCTAGTTTTAAATAGGTATATTAATTACTCATGTATGTTGATCATTATCAGAAATGTGTACCAAAAACGGAGACAATAAAAATAATCGTCCCAGTGAGACTTAACCCGCATCATCTTGGAGCGTTCCATGGAGCTGTCCAATTTGCATTACATACAAAATCCAATCTGTAATTAATGACAATCAATGACGACACAAATACATATAAAGTGTCATTAAATTGTGTGGAACTTGCTAACTATGTAAACAAAAGTCACCAGTAAATTTACATTTAGAGACAATTTTAATATGGCGGTTTGTTTACATAGTTAGCAAGTTCCACACAATGACACTGTAGAAAATGACACAAGTCAAAGACGGTACAAATCTTGCACACATTGATCTCGTTTTGTGTACGGACATTACGGACATAGAAAAATATAGTGAGAATAGAGTACTCACTCCATACATCAGTTGTGGTACCAATAATATTATTATTTTCATAGTCGATATCTAGCATCGATAGCACTCTATGTTTTCTTTTCTCTATGGTACGGATGAATTACAACACGCACCGCGCTAGTTGTGTACAACTGTGCATACCCAGTTGGGCATGTGCTTCGGCAGTGGGGACATATTACGAATGCGGACTCCCTTCCCGGTGTAGCTCGAACCCCATGGAAACCTATAGCCAGGAAATTTTGCATGTTCCAGGTTGGTCGCCGCTTACGCCGTGTCCATAGTGCTCGTTCTAATTGAACTGACCACCTTCATACTCGGCCTAACTATGTTCTCACCCACTGTCTCTATGATCTGTATCCTTTATCAATCACATTCGTTGTGCCTTCTACGTCAATCTATGCATTATGGCAGCTTTGAACTTTTGTACCTTGTTTGTTACCTACACCATTATATGTAGTACAGTATAGATATATCTTCAGGTACCTATGCGTCTTGAGTGACGTAAAGTAAGTATATTATTGTTTGGATTGACGTATGGGGTTTAACGCTAATTACCTAATGTTTTACTGAATTCTGCATGTGTGTCGTCATTATCCGAATGGTTTAACTTCATTCTAATAGTTATCTGACTTGAATTCATTGTGCTTATGTATCATCCTAATCTATTATTTACTACCAATCATCTTGTTTTTGGACTAAATTGACACATCGGTCAAATTGGGGCAATTCAACGGTCATTTTAGTGTCTGGTACATTTCCTGAATGACATACCAGCTATCGGTTGCCACGGATCCGCATGTGCAGCGCTCACATACGGTGTGGTTGGCAGTTGGCATTGCGGCTGGGTGTGGCCCATACTAGTCTTCGGTGCTGCGTTGCCTGCTGCAGCTGATATTATTGCCGCTGCCTCCGCCATATGCTCTCTTAGACGATAGATTTTATTATGCTTGTAAGTATAGGTGAACCAGGATCTATTGAGGGTGCGCCATGTTGCGGAATTTCACTGGAACTAATTTTTTCATACTACACTGAATTGTCACCCTATACATGAGAATAACAGCGCCCTCTTGACAATTATCATATATTACTGGTCAGGCTATAATAAGTAATATGAGCGCACAGATTAATCCACCATTGGTATTTACGAGAGTAGCGTTGGCCTTGCCACAAAGAAAAAAAAAAGATGTCTAGTAGTGTGTTTGTAGAAACCCGCCGTTTGGTTAAAAACGCTTTTAGTACCGATATCCGCTTACTCTTAGTAAATTCAACGGCAGCGGTCGTTTAAACCCGCTCCGGTGATCTAAACCGATTATGAATTTATATATGTATTATGACGTCGTGGGACTCACCTTTAAATAACCAATATGTTCACAGCCCACAAACGAGCATCAACAGCTGACCAACAGCACCGAGTACAAGGGCGGATGGTCCTTCTACTTAGTACTAGCTGGTGTCGCTACTACATTAGGCTGTTCTTTACCCGTTGGCTACAATATTAGTGTCATCAATACGCCTGCTGCGGTAAGTCGAATGTTAGACGCAGGCAAACAGAGGGTAGATTGAGGTAGTTCTGTTGACTACTAGTAACTGGACTTCTTTCTACCTGTCTTTGATCTGTTGCGATATCTACTTTTCCAGTGATTATTAGTTATTCAACAGTATCATCTTTCCTGTCAATGTGAACGTAAAACTCTTTATTCTTCAGAATCAGACGGTTGATAACCAAGGTCGCGTTTTTTAACAGGTTTGTAATCGGTAATCGCTGTCTGCCTCTTTTAATAGCGAAAATATTTGTGACAAAGATAGGTTATACAAGCTTTTAATAAACCGCAAACCCGATGCTTATGTTAATTATCTCTAACTCTAACAGTACTTACACACGTCTCAAACGTGTCCTTGTCGTCGCCATCTGCAGTTCGTGGACAATAATAAACTGTTTTGTCTTTACAGATTATCCAGAACTTCGTAAACGGGAGCGTGATCGACCATTACGATGTGGTTGTTACTAAGAGCTGGATGAATGTGCTATGGTCTTCGGTGGTAGCCATATTTATCGTCGGTGGCTGTGCGGGTTCCATATTAGGAGCTTCGCTGGCTGACAAGCTTGGCAGGTTGGTGGTATTTTTATGATAAGACTCCAGACACAAGTCTAATCAAGTAGTATTCAAAAGGGAGCGTGATAGACCATTACGATGTAGTCGTTACTAATAGCTGGATAAATGTGCTGTGGTCTTCGGTGGTCGCCATATTTATTATCGGTGGCGCGGATTTTTTTATAATATGGCCGTTTAATAATAAATTCTGATAGGAAGTAATGCGACCAAATATCGCAGATTACTATTAGTAGCAGCATTTTTACAAGAGTTGACACAAAAGTTGTCATCAATGAAAGTTGGTTCCGTCATCAGTTTATCTCGCGTCAATCGATTTATCGTATAATAGCTTCATCTGTGTAACTTATTTTTTTACTTGCTTATTTGTAGTGTTCATCTCCTAGTTTAATTTTATGAAGCGCATGAAAGTTTTCATCTGCCTATTTTCGTTTGATTAAAAAAACTACCCCCTTCATATAACAATGACAGATGAGATGACACTAAAAAAAGAATAATAACAGCATATCTTTTCAGGAGAAAAGCGACACTTCTGACGACTGTGATTTCGGTGGTTGGCGCCGTCTTGTTTCTAGTATGTCAGGCCGCGAACTCTGTGGAGCTGCTCATATTGGGCAGACTCATCGTCGGTCTGTCAGCCGGTGAGTTATATAAATACATTTCTGACCACTGTGACTTCGGTGGCAGGTGCCTTTTTTCTAGTGTGCCAGGCAACGAACTCAGTGGAGCTGCTCTTGTTAGGCCAGGCTTGGTGATGACACAGATACAGAATGGTGTAGCCAATAGTTTTAGTTTTGAATTTGGAACCTTGTCTTATTTAATAAAAGCAAAAAAAAATTTTTTTTAGAAAAATGGTGTTTATTAATAAATATCAAATGTCATTTAGGTAAAAAGGATTAGACCACCTCCAGTTACTGGCTTCCTTAGCATTCGCGGTTGATATCATTCTGTTTTCAATATCTTATAATCATACATCGGGGTTTTCGGTGCGGGAATGTTTTACACTAGCCATATAACAGGTAATAAATAAATATATACATACAAACATGAACGCTGAAGACAATACACTCTTTTTGTTTGGGCAGTCGTGTAAAAACTGTTAAAAACGATACTAATTTAACACTTCTAAGCATATTTGGACCTTACTACCTACGTTTAATTCATAGTTTGGTATTTATTTTACAATAAACAAAGTTATAAATACACGAAATCATTCCCGCACCGAAAACCCCGATGTATGCTTATAATACGGTAACCTGATATCTCTAAATTTCTAAAACTGTGTATTATATTGTTAGTATATTCAATAGTACATTATTGTCGAGGTTCGGAAGTAGCTACTTGCAGGCTGAGGATTCGTTTTAAACGGACGACCTTGGGAGTCCGTTTAATTGAATCCGAAGCCAGCAAGTAGCCTTCCAGCCGAGTCATATATAGTGCTTTTCTCAAAAATGGTGCAAGAAATAGAAATATTTTACAGAAGCAACGTTCAAATTTTCACAGAAAAAAGTACAACCATTAAAAAGATTTGCTTGCCGCCTTTAAAAAAAAGTGTATTTTTCTGCTGAAAATACGCCAACCTATTTGAGACACCTAAATAGTCGCGGTACCAACATTAAGCTTGTAACAGACTATCGCACCGCACCGCGACCTTGGAGCGTCGCACTCAAAGTGAGAGCGGGAAAGAGATATCTGTTTCTCGCTCTCACTTATGGATGCGACGCTCCAAGGTCGCGGTGCGGTGCGATAGTCTGTTATAGGCTTTATAATAATAAGTGCTGATCATCTGTTTGGCTGTTTAAGGGACCTATGCCTTCATTTGATATGGCCATTTAAAATTTTAAAAAGTTTGGAACTCGTTAAATAATGGAATTTGTATGCGACATTGCAGTCCCGAAATCGAGACTGCAATGTTTTTAACTTTTTAATTATTTGAATGACCATAAACTACGCACTTCGCGACCTATTTTTTAACCGGCAACGTCGACTTTGCCTTCCATTTTTGAGAAAAATAATTTCAGGTCTAACCACGAGCATTGTTCATTTGATATGGCCATTTAAAATTTTAAAAAGTTTGGAACTCGTTAAATAATGGAATTTGTATGCGACATTGCAGTCCCGAAATTGAGACTGCAATGTTTTTAACTTTTTAATTATTTGAATGACCATAAACTACGCACTTCGCGACCTATTTTTTAACCGGCAACGTCGACTTTGCCTTCCATTTTTGAGAAAAATAATTTCAGGTCTAACCACGAGCATTGTGCCAATGTACTTAGCGGAGTTGTCCCCAATGGCCCTGGCGGGGGCGATGGGGGTCGTGTGCCCCATGGGGGTCAACGTCGGGGTGCTAGTGGGGCAGATTATGGGCCTTGACATTATTTTGGGTAAGTCCTTACTGCTATAGTAATAGGGTTTGAATTCAAAGGTTTTCAGTTTTAGTGTGTAGTATTTACTGCCAAAGTAATTTAGAATTGATTTCCGTGGCATCGTCTTAGATCATCTGAAAATTTAACCTAAATTACTTTTACTGGTCGTTATGTCTAGCGCGAACGCGAATATTTGAGTGACTTTGTGGGCAACATAACTTGAATTTGAATAGGTACATATTTATAAAAAATAAGTAAGCAAGTAAGTAAATAGTATATTCTTTAATGCACCAATAATAATACATATTACATGTAAAACTACAAAGAAATTATAAAGGAAAATATAACTAGGTAACAACTTATAGCTAATTTAAGTGAATAATTTTCATGGACTGACAAACCTGTCCAGTGAAATCACCCAGTTAATTTATGTACCTACGTCAGTGACATGAATTACCCAGTTACAGTAAATTGAACTAAAAAAAAAACCGGCCAAGTGCGAGTCGGACTCGCGCACGGAGGGTTCCGCACCATCAACAAAAAATATGGCAAAACAAGCAAAAATACGGTCACCCATCCAAGTACCGACCCCGCCCGACGTTGCTTAACTTCGGTCAAAAATCACGTTTGTTGTATGGGAGCCCCACTTAAATCTTTATTTTATTCTGTTTTTAGTATTTGTTGTTATAGCGGCAACAGAAATACATCATCTGTGAAAATTTCAACTGTCTAGCTATCACGGTTCGTGAGATAAAGCCTGGCTGGTGACAGACGGACGGACGGACGGACGGACAGCGGAGTCTTAGTAATAGGGTCCCGTTTTTACCCTTTGGGTACGGAACCCTAAAAAGAGCCACATTAGTTAATATAAATTTTCTTTCAGGGGGAGTCGACGATTGGCCCTACCTCCTTGCCGCCTATGCTGTGCTAGTCATTATTTGTATACCGGTTATTTTTATACTGCCAGAAAGTCCAAAATATCTTTACGTAGTTAAGAGGGAAGAGGAAACTGCTTTAAAAGGTAAGTTAATGATATTTAAAGATGGCTGAAGGGTTTTCACAAATACCTTTGATTGGCATCAAGTTCTTCACAGTCTTGCACCTATATTGTCTTGTGCTTATGTTTAGATTTAAGCAAAGCTTTTGACAGCAAGCTTCTCGGGAAACTCGAATGTTACGGAATTAAATGAAAATTGGAACGAATATAACTAATTATGAATTAAATTATGCAAAGATCGAAAGAAAGAATAGCTTCGTTAAGTAAAACATTGTAAAAAAATAAATGAATTTAAGACTGGTGTACCTCAAGGAAGTAACTTAGGTCCTCTATTATTCTTGGTATTTATAAACAAGAAAGTTATTTATAGACGCACAGAGCATACGATTTAACCAGTCCATTCCAGAGCTAAGCCGCCTCCGCGCCGTATCTCCGAGCATCCTCACGGAAGACCTGGAGCTCCTCAGGGAAGAGGCGCGGGCAGCAGAGGAAGCCAGCAGCCAGCAGTGGAGCATGCTGCGCGTGCTGCGGGAGCCACGGCTGCAGCTTGTGCTGCTGCTGACCTGCTCGATGCAAGCTGGGCAGCAGACTAGCGGGATTAATGCTGTAAGGGCCACTTGCACCATCGCACTAATCCGGGGTTAAGCGGTTAAACCGTTTACCTGGTGTCACATTGTACTGGTAACCATGGTAACTCCAGGTTTAACCGGTCAACCCCGGGTAAGTGGAATGGTGCAAGTGGCCTTAAGTGGGTTAATCAACTTTTTCTTGTCACACGTTGCTATGGTTACGGTCACCATAGTCTTTCTTAAAATTGCAGGTTTTTCTTATTTAAATGAACCAAACTTGGTATAAGACCTATCCATAATGGGACATCTACTGAGCATGTTAGTAGAACATGGTACAGCAGTTCTTCTAACAATCTATGCTACTATTGTCTCCTCGCTGATGGGACAGAATAACAACAAGAAATACGAGTAGTTGATTGATCCAAGTAGACCCTTAAGGACTATGTTCTACAGGGTGGATTTTCGTTTTGGGTCAGTGAGGGAAGTTACCAGATCCCGTGCTGCTAAGCGAAAGTGTTCTTCGAATACTGTGAGATGCGTGGAAAATCTCGGTTTATAAGCGTACTAGCGACCCGCCCCGGCTTCGCACGGGTTAAGAAATTATACATAAACCGTCCTCTTGAATCACTCTATCTATTAAAAAAATCCGATCCGTTGCGTAGTTTTAAAGATCTAAGCATACATAGGGACACAGACAGCGGGAAGCGACTTTGTTTTATACTATGTAGTGATGAAAAATACATTCTCATTGTAACCATTGTTCTCAGGTATTCTACTATTCCGACATAATCTTCCGCGGCGCCGGCCTATCCGCTAAAGGCTCCCAATACGCCACTATAGGCTGCGGGGCCATCAACGTCTGCACAGCACTAGTGATGATCAAGTTGCTGCCAAAGTGTGGACGAAGGCCGTTGCTGCTAGGCTCTATATTAGCGGCAGCTATATGTTTGGCCGCACTCGCTGTATCTATACGATTTTTGGTAAGTATAGACCATAACCATTAATGTGTACTTATGATCAAATTGCTGCCTAAGTGTGGATGCTGACCGCTACGGTTAGGCTCCATATTAGTGGCAGCTATTTGCTTAGCTGCACTCGCTGTATGTATACGATTTTTGGTAAGTAATTGTCACCCTGGTCGATGAGTTTGACGCTAAAGACGTTATTTACGGTTTTTAGTTTTTACACAATGCTAAACGATACTATTGTACTACGTGAGAGCTCACAATACGCCATAATCAGCTTTGGGGCTATGAACGTCTGTACAGCACTACTTATGATCTAGTTGCTGCCAAAGTGTGTCCATAATATTTTTGAGTATAAAGGATGACTCACGTTAGACCGGGCCGTGTCCGTGCCGGAACTTCCGGAGCTTCGTTTTCTATGGAAAGCATCACGTGATCACCGGTCATCTGTAATAGAAAAGTAAGCGCCGGAAGCTCCGGCCTGGACACGGCCCGGTCTAATGTGACTCATCCTTAAAGTAGCATAGACTAAAAAGATACAAAATGTATTCTGAAAGATTATAAGTTTATTTACATGGCCAACTTGTATTTGTATTTATTTATTGTATACATGTACAGTACAGTGATGCATAAAAATACATGGTGTTAATTATATATCTTAGGAATAGTACATGCTACCCTGTGAGGGCATTACCATTGTCATAAGTCATTACTTATTTCTATACTTATGTTATATTTTGTAACATCTTATATGTAGTACTAAAGTTTAGTGAATAATGGTAACTTGAGACAGAACAGCGCCCATCCTTAAACCACTGGCATCTGTCGTTACATTAACTGTGGACCATATATTGCTACTCACTTTTTAAAACCTTGTTCAGTATAACCATCTCAATCTTAGAGGATATAACCAAACGGAGTAGGCATTAACAGGCTTTCTCCTCTGTCGAAAATAGGCGGCCAATGGTCATACACAATGTATGGACTGACGTTTATCTGACACGGCTATTTTTACGTTACGTATACATTTGACGTGGCCCTCCCCCGCAAAAATCGGCAGAATGTTTTGTAGAGAAAATTACAGACAAGGCGCCTCCGTTTGGTTATATCCTCCAAGATCTCAATACATTTTTTTGACATCCAGTATCTGGGCTAAAAATCACCAAGTATTTAAACGTTATTTTAAATTAGTCAATGTATAACGGTATTAACGTTTGCTTCAGGACGCGGTCGCAGGAATGCCGTACGTGTGTATGGCTGCCGTGTTCGCGTACGTACTCGCTTACGGCTTCGGACTTGGACCCATCCCGTATTTCATAGCTTCAGGTGTGTATGACGATAATATTACAAGCTTTTATTTAACTTGCAATGTATAGTCCGTAGATTTGAAGCTGGCTTCGAATGGCTAATCCTTTGTCTATTGTGTTAAGTAAAACCGCACGTGCCGCTACCTGCGAAAAAAGGGTCGTGTAATTCTAATTGGCACCTGAACGCGGGCTAGTCCAACGCCCAACAAACCAGTGTAGGTGCGCTCTCCGATAACGCGTCTTTGTTACGCATCTCGATGACACATTTTAGACTGTTTCTGTAGCATTCGACTCGCCGGCACTCAGTAACCGTAGTTCTTGGGTGGTTCCTGCCACACAAGAAATGGCAAATTATTTTACCATTTGTTCATTTTGAATCTTATTGCAATTTCCATAGGAGTTAATTAAAATAACCATGTTAAAGTGACTGAACATTTTTTATGCAGGGAGTGGCACGTGCCGATTTACTTAGCAACATTAAGGTATATAACAAGAGACGACATCTCGAACAATATGTTTCCGCACCTCAGAGAAGTGCATGCATGCATGCGAAGCCGAAAATTGTTAATAAAGACGCCACGAGTATTTTTTGACTCAGTTAAACAACGTTGCATACAATACTTTTTCTACGACCAAACATTTACTTTGAAAACTAAATAATAGTAAATCAACAGTTATTCTATTGCTTACCGGTGAAATGTTATTCCATCCCTTTTATTATATTTTCTTGTGCTATTGTTGCAACTTTTTAACACGCACGAAGGCATTTTTTTTTTCTGTACAGTGTGGCATCTCGTCAGTGGTCGGTGACGTACTAAAAGCAAAAAAGTGCATGCACTTCTCTGAGGTGCGGAAACATTTTGTTAGATGTCGTCTCTTGTATATGCCTCAATGCTTAGCAATAGACAAAGGAGACGCCGTTCGGGCCAGCTTCAAATCTACGAACTATACCTATGTATGTTTGTACTGGTCAAATCTTGCAACCCTAAAATAGTTATTTGTACAACAAGAGATCAAAGTTTGATATTTCTTCGAGTGCTTATTTTGAGTCCCGTGCAAGCGAAAGATTCTATAATAGATTCACGAGCGTAGCGAGTGAATCTAATTTAGAATCTTGAGCGTAGTAAGAGACTCAAAAGCGCACGAGATGTAAATAACTTTGATCTCGTGTAGTACACAACATTTTTCACCTCAGCAGTGAGAACATATTAGAGAACCCGAAAAATGTATTCCTTCTTCATCACGTACCTCTATTCACTCATGTTTTTTTAAGATATACCAACAATTAAATTTTCACCTCAGCAGCTCGAACAAGGGTACTTTGCTACTTAAAAACAGTGAGCAAAATCGCATTTTGCTCACTGACTGAGCAAAATCGCATTTTGCTCATTTTGTCTCACTCAGTGAGCAAAACGCGATTTTGCTCACTGTTTTTAAGTAGCAAAGTACCCTTGTTCGAGCTGCTGAGGTGAAAACTTATATTTCAGAGATGTTGGAAGTGGCGCCGCGCAGCGCCGGCATGGCGTGGGGCTCGCTGGCCAACTGGGCCGGCAACTTCCTGGTCGGGATGACGTTCCCCGTCGTAAGGGACGCCATTGGGGCTTATTCCTTCATCATATTCTCCGCCCTCACTTTCGGCCTCTTCGTGTTTCAGAGGTACGTTGTAATTGGGTACTTTCCTCTACTTAAAATTAATTATTTCACACCACGAAACGAAATAAAGCACCAGGTAATTTATAGAAAAACATTGTAATTGGGTACTTTCCTCTACTTAAAATAAATTATTTCACACCACGAAACGAAATAAAGCACCAGGTAATTTATAGAAAAACATTGTAATTGGGTACTTTCCTCTACTTAAAATAAATTATTTCACACCACGAAACGAAATAAAGCACCAGGTAATTTATAGAAAAACATTGTAATTGGGTACTTTCCTCTACTTAAAATAAATTATTTCACACCACGAAACGAAATAAAGCACCAGGTAATTTATAGAAAAACATTGTAATTGGGTACTTTCCTCTACTTAAAATAAATTATTTCACACCACGAAACGAAATAAAGCACCAGGTAATTTATAGAAAAACATTGTAATTGGGTACTTTCCTCTACTTAAAATAAATTATTTCACACCACGAAACGAAATAAAGCACCAGGTAATTTATAGAAAAACATTGTAATTGGGTACTTTCCTCTACTTAAAATAAATTATTTCACACCACGAAACGAAATAAAGCACCAGGTAATTTATAGAAAAACATTGTAATTGGGTACTTTCCTCTACTTAAAATTAATTATTTCACACCACGAAACGAAATAAAGCACCAGGTAATTTATAGAAAAACATTGTAATTGGGTACTTTCCTCTACTTAAAATTAATTATTTCACACCATGCACGAAATAAAGCACCAGGTAACGTATAGAAAAACATAGATAGCAGTTATTTTTAAACACATTTTCTATTTAATAAATCGGATGGAAGTATAAAAAGTAGGTGAGTTGACTGTGACGTCACTACACACGTTTTCATATAAATTCCATATTAGCAAAATGTTTTGACAATTCTAAAAAAGAAGCTGATTTAACTAGAAGGAAAGTAACCAATTCTTTTGTTATTAGCACCTCCTTCGAATTCTATCGCCACGATATCGATTCAAGAAAAAATCAAAATTAAATAAGGGGGGTATCACTGCAATGCTCTGCCGCTAGAGTGCAGCACTAGCGTCTATCGAAAACCATAGAGTAACTTACACATACTGTGCCTTAAACTGTTTTTGACAATTTTTACATATAATAAAATACGACATTGATGCATAAAGGCGGTTTGTTTACAAAGGGCCTACCGGGAAAATCGAAATTTAGTCATCTGCCTCTTTATGCAAGATTGATAGAGAGGTTAGATAACGAAATTTCGATTCTCTTGTTTCGCGGTAGACCCTCAGATAGTGATGGATTGCGGTAGTGGCGCCCCCTACGCAGAGTTTCGCGTTATAACCCCTATTGTAAGTAACTGGGGTGATAATTAACTGATCTGCTACCACTGCGATACTGCTATACAATGCGACGTTGTTTAGCTTACGGCGTCAATAGGGGATATTACGCGAAAGTCTGCGTAGGGGGCGCCACTCCCACAATAAGTCACAATCTAAGGGTCTACCGCAAACGAGAGAGTCGAAATTTTGTTACCTAACCTAAGCTTACTCTTGCATATTCGAGCGATAAAGAGGCGGATATCTGAGTTTCGATTTCGCGTTTCCCGGTAGGCCCTTTGTAAACAAACCGCTTTGATGTATCAATGTCATATTTTATTGTCTGTGAAGACTTGACAAAAACAGTTTAAGGTACAGTATGTATACGTTACTTTATGGTATACTTAAGTCGCTAGTGCTGCACTCTGGCGGTAATAGGAGCCCAAGTATTAAATCTGTGTATTGTGATGGAAAAGATAAAAATAGTTATTTGTACAACAAGAGATCAAAGTTTGATATTTCTTCGAGTGCTTATTTTGAGTCCCGTGCAAGCGAAAGATTCTATACTAGAGCGTAGTAAGGGATCTTGAGCGTAGTAAGGGACTCAAAAGCGCACGAGATGTAAATAACTTTGATCTCGTGTAGTACACAAAACTTTTCACCTCAGCAGTGAGAACATATTAGAGAACCCGAAAAATGTATTCTTTCTTCATCACTTACCTCTATTCACTCATGTTTTCTTAAGATATACCAACAATTAAATTTTCACCTCAGCAGCTCGGACAAGGGTACTTTGATACTTAAAAACAGTGAGCAAAATCGCGTTTTGCTCATTTTGTCTCACTCAGTGAGCAAAATGTGATTTTGCTCACTGTTTTTAAGTAGCAAAGTACCCTTGTTCGAGCTGCTGAGGTGAAAAACCTAGTTATTAACCTTATTTTCTTACAGATTCTACTTCCCTGAAACGCGCGGTAAGACCCCGCTTAAAATCTCTCAGATCTGTAGCCGCGGGTTCCACTCGCACCCTCTCTCCCGCCCAAGCGTCTGACGTCGAGTACAACTACCAAAGAGTTTAGATATGCACCGGATATTCGGTTACTATCCGGTATGCGGCCTATCCGGCCCTTATGTTAATATCCGGCCGGAAACCAGATAGTAACGTCGCTTGATTTCGGAGTAAACAAATTGGATTTAAGAAACAGTCACGACCATAATCGTACTCGTTTATTATTTTAAAACAATTTAAACATTCTACTCACTTGCACGCGCACTCATTTCGAGCCTAGATATGAGTCCGGCCAAATAACCATCCGTGGCATCTCTAAAAGAGTTATTATCTGTGGAAAAAGAGTAAATTCTAAGAAAATTGATGCCCGCCATGTTTTGAGGCATCTGAAATTTTTCTTATAGTTCGTTTTTTTCTTATAGCCATTATTTCTCTTCCACATTTAATCAGTCTTTTTTCTAAAGCTCAAAACTGTGCGTGAATTTTGTACTTTGTGTAAGTCGTGTACACAGGATGTACCATCGCCCACACTGTTAACTGACAATTTGTAAACCTTATTACAAAAGGCATAAGGTCCACCGATGGACAGTTAAGAGTGTTGGTATTTGTACTTCATAGTTTATTTATTTTGATTTCGTTTGATTTATGGTATGTAGTATTTTTATTTTACGCCATAGACGAAACTTAGAGAAGAAATATTATAGTCTCAAAGGTTGCAAAAGTAGATGGCGCTCTACAACTCCGAGATCAAGCGCTATCATTGACATTATTTTTACACGACTTTCGCCCTTATAGTAAGTTCCAATAGACGTATGTTATACGGTATATACTTATTTCAAATTTGTATACATCACACATTCTGACTTTGTAATCTCTAATGACTTTAATAATGTACTTAATGTTAATGTTTTTGTGGTTGTTATTTGGTTAGGTATTTTTATTTTTGTCAATACCCATAAATGGGATAGATGTATTTAGGATTAGTCTATTTTATTTTTAAAGTAAATAAATCTTTAGAACAGTATTCGTGGCCAGGAACTTTAATAATTGTTCAACTTAGATACATTTCATTTTATTTAACGCAATATATTTCTACAAGTGACAACCAAAATATATAATTGCATAGAAAATAATTAAACAAAAATCAACCTTGTTTTGTTACTAGCACGGTTCACTATAGTTCATTATTGTGGTAGAAATTACCGAGTTTTAGTTGCCATCTTACGATTTTATCACAATAAACTGCTAATATATTCTCGAATATTTTTTTAAGTACCAATTAATTATCATAAAATCACACTCCAAGTCTAGTCTTTTTATGGTCTTCAGAAAATATTTCCATAAAGAACAGTAGGTAGGTATCTCATTTTTTTTTATAATATAAGGTTGATGTATATTTAAGTTTTAATCACATTTTTGGTTTCGGAGTTCAGTATAGATATTTTCATTTCGTAGTGTGGTTTTGTTTGGATTTTTGGAAGTTACTTACTTATTTCTTATTCGCGTTAGATACTAAGTAAAATAATGTATATGGATACAGTAACGCTACTTTTGCCTTTTTTCATATTTTCGTGTTCATTTTGTTTCTAAAGCTCAAGGTTATCTTAATTTTTATTAGATAAGTACCATGAAACGTATAAAATCGTATTGCTCATTTCATCTAGTCTAGCTCTTGGACTGTATAAAATGTTTCAAGTGTAAGAAAAAATGTCAATGTTAAAAGTGCCCATATATGGCGCCAGCATAGATTTTGCCCGTCTCTAGTTTTGATCTCTAAGATTCAATACAAAACCAGAATTTTACAAAATTCTAGGGATTGACAAGAAAACCTGGCGCAGTCTGTACAAATACTTCGACCGGTCAGCCCCATTGCACATCTTGATAATAATCGAAGGTGGGTGCCAAAAATATAGGTTAAGTACACCTTTTCAAATCGGAAAAGGACACTTCCCTTTAAAGAAAAATGTATTTGTAAGAAAATAAATTGCCTTATAATTATAACCTTAATAGGTTTAGCTTTTTTCCTCGTCCAATTCTATAAGTACTTACTATATTTCATAATATATTAATAGAAATAATATATTAATATAAGAATAAAAAAGGTAGAATATCGTAAAATGCTGTAACACCAATATTCTCAAGCCATTTAATGAATCCGTCGCTTAGATCTCTTGGACATTTTTTTTTAATATTTGAAGATGATTTCTTGTAATTAAAAGTAGCTAGAATTTTATATGTTATATATATATAGGGAATATTAAAAATTCTGAAACGCATAATGTTATTATTAAAATTAAATGATTTTTATAACTTGCTGGAGGTAGTTTTTAAGATATTTTAAGGACGATAGAAATGCCAAATTGTTTTAAGAAAGACGCGGATTCAATTCTTAAATGTGACGTTCCACGAAGATACCTTTTAATAAACAAACACAATAGGATATTCTGTTTGCAAACAATAGTGTAGAATGAAAAATATGTACTTATGTAAAAATTATAATATATTATTGCCGACGCAGTGTAATGACAACAATTTTATGCCATTAAAATAAATATTTGCTGAACTAAAGTTTGTTTCATTCTAACTGCTGTTTGATTTCCTATGAACCTTTAGTTACGTCACATTCTAAACAGAGTTCTATTGCTAGAACCATAATTTTTAAATGAAGCATCAATCGAGGTATCGTGGTTTATTTTCTAGTCTATGTTAAATGGTTATAATAAAATTATAAACAAAATAAAATTTCGTAAGTATAAAAAAATAGAATTCATATCACTTATTATAATTATATGGAATGATTTAAAAACTTCTATGTTTATAATTAGTTATTTTGTTCACATCTCTCTTAAAATCTAAAACCCTGGGGGCCGATTTTTGAATTTCGAACGTTCGAATTTAAAAGCGAGTGGTCGAAAATACTCGTATACGAAAATTTGTCACGATTTTTTTCGCATGATCCTAATAATACCTATTTTTGAAAGTCACCATTCGACCGTGTAGTGATTGACTTTCGATGGTAAGCACTTAAAAAATATTTATATTTCAATCAAAAACTAGCTAATCTAATAAACACATAAAATCTAATAAATTAATTCCTTTAAGATATTTTTTATTGGCGGCATATAATACAAATATGTGACTAAAATTGTGGATTCCTACTTTCTACTGATAGAATTGAATACGAGTGGTCAATACCACTCGATTCTCAAATCCTATCAGTAGAATTTCAAAAATAGCATTTCATCGTTTTTCACTGATTTTCGAGTGACGAAATCGAATAGTCGAGATTCAAAAATCGGCCCCCTGATAAATTTTCATAAGTTTCATAACCCTTATTAATATTATAAGAGGGTTCCTATGACGACCATAAGCACGATGATCACATTTATATAGGTACCTATTTTAGGATTCTTCAAAACTACGACCCGCGAATCACATAATGAAATGGAAGCAGGAGTCTGACAATAGTATTTTATACAATCGTGATAAATAATGGATAGCTTTTCAGTCGAGTACCGTGTTTAGGCAACGAAGCTTGCTGAGTTGCCTAAGGAAGGTACGAGATTGAAAAGCTTGATTAAGTATATCACTATTGTATAGAATACTTTTTCTACGAGTCAACAAAAAAATACTTAAAACTAGTAGAAGAATCATATATGTAGGTAAAAAAACCAAAAGTATACAGCTAAGATGCGCGAGCTGCCGCGATACCTTCATACTCGTCGGCCGGTTTGTCAAAGACACCTTCTCGTAACTCATGAGGCCCTGGTACTTGCTCCGCGCTTTCGATTGGTCAATTTCATTATAGTTGACTAAACTGTATCGAAATCAATATTATAGTTGCTTAAACAGTATCGAAATGAATATTATAGTTGAGTTGGGGTCCCATAGTGAAAAAAGTATGCGATTTAACTTTGGTATACGAAGTCTTAATTCAAGCATTGCAGTCGACGAGTAGAAAAAGACCTTTGTCGTGGCCAGACAAAGGTCAAAAAGTTTCATTCGGATTCATTCACAATGACGCGCAAATTTGTCAAATCTAACCTTTAATAGCATGACAATACGAACCAAAGCACGTGTCTTCGTGAAAGCCATGATGTATAGACTAGACTTGCATGGCTATCTCCTCAAACAACCTTCTAAGATCTTCAGCTGATCCCAACACACTAATAGTAGAACGGTGTGTGGCCCTAGCCTCATGTAGTTGGCCCCCGTGCCTTTGTACAGCGAGCTGACGCCTTCTGAACGCACCATCTTGTAGAAGCAGTCCACCATACCAGAGTATAGCTTGCCGCGATTTTTTGCGTCCACCGCTGAAAAGAATGTGAAATCGTTAGACATATAATGGTCAAACAAATATTTTCAGTAGAAAAAGGGCGGCAAATTTGAAAAATCGCGGGTTAGCAACACTACGTTTGAATTGTTCGAAAATCGCGTGTCATTTATATCTTATCTGTATAACTGTTTTGTTTACTCATCGTTGCTCGATATATTATACATCATTACTGCTTTTGTGCGTTTCCTAATAGGGCTGTCATGCTTTAGTTTGCTTTACATTGCTACTGACATATCCAGCTTGACGGACTATAGTTCTCCACTGCTAGGTTTTCTTGGTCCTCATATTTATTTCTCCGTTTGTAGCTTCAACTTTATATCTAATCTTATCTTTTTTTAGGTACACTACCCAAAAATTGCGACCCTGAAACCCTGCTTCAGTCGATAGGGGTGTTTCCCGGCGTTATAATTATTACACTCCCAGAAAGTTTCTAATTTCTACCATCTATCTAATCTTGTGAGAATCTTAGGGGGGGCATTTACATTGTATGTAAAATGTGAGCTCCAGGGTAGGTACACTCAGTACAGTCCCCCCCTGCCTACGCCCATGCATTTTAGTACCGGAATAAAAACAGTGTAAGAACTTACGTTGGTTAGACAGTCTCGTCGCCACGACATCAAACGGATTGAGACAGGCTGTCATAACCAGCCCGCCAAGATTAGCCCCAGCAAACGACAGAAGTACAGGCGAGTCTACCATCCAGCCGTGTGATACGAGCCACTCTTTAGCGTAAGAGAAGGAGACCATTTGGGACGCGCTGCCAACAGCGCCGCGGGGGATTTGAGGTTGCACGCCGCGGAATAAACCTGGAAAAAAAACAGATTTTTGATCGATTTCCGTACTTTTTACCTTTTACCTACCTGACTTCAGCCACAATACATACCTGCCTATAATAACACCGCAATTCGGCAATCGTCGAAGCAATTTTAACACAGGAACTCTAGTGAACAAGTGCTTTTTCAGAAGTTACGATTTTTTAAGCCAGAATATTTTCATTCCCCTCTTGCGGTAGCAGCATGGTTGCGTTATTGTCACTCTCGCACATGTAGGTATGTGTATTTGTTAGAACGTGACACGCATAGTGACAGGCGATAAAAATACGACCGTGCTACTGCCGCTGGTCTTGCCCTGTAAGAGTATCTGCTCCAATAACTAGTACTTGAATTTTCTTTATTCAATTTAAATTTTCTTTTAAATATTCTAGTTGCCTTCTTTTTTATTGTGTTCGAGATTTCTAAAGACGCCATTATGAATTAGTTGCTTTGGCCCCAGAGGTATATACCTATTAAGTATCTAGAACTTATTACCTTTAAATCCTTCCTTAGCGTAAATATCGCCTAGTGCTTCAAAAGTCCCAGTATGCTTGTGCTGATGTCCCACGGAGATCGCCTGTGCAGCCTTAAACCAATAAAATAAGGTTTTTACTATTAGATTACATATATCATTATTGGTACAACATAAACAACGAAATTTGTTTGAAAAAAAAAATCCGAATCGTTAGGCTTAGACAGGCCCTTGCCTAATTCTTTTTTGCCACTGATCTACCTATATGTTGAGTTATGACTAGACACATTTTATAGTGTTTTAATGATTGCAGACGAAAGTTAAAGAGCCTTTAGCGTCACCGACGCCGGCCGCCGCCGCACACTTCAGTAGGTACCTATTGACGTTTGGCCATTGGCGTCTGTGGTCAGCTGGACTGAGTTGGATGAACGCGGAGTGCGAGGCACAGGACAGGAGCGGATGGCGACGTCTCACGAAGGCCCTCTGTACCAATGGGGTACCATAGGACGACAAGTCTGTGGACTCTGGTTTTAGGCTACGGCGTTCTCATGTGTCATATCCATACCTGTGCTTGTAATCGTGTCTTGACTAGAAAGAACGGCGTGCCAGCGATGGAGCCCAGAGCGCCACCGATGCCAGCCGCCGCCGCGCCCTTCAGTATTGACGTTCGACCATTGCCGTCCGTGGTAAGGCCGCGGCGTTCGCATATCCGGAACACTCCTAATCTGAAATTATCAAATTTATTTTCTCGTACAATTCCTATTTATAAAGCTGATTCGAGACTTAGATGCAAAGTTGAAACAATCAGTCAAGGTAAATCTATATTTTTCTTCAATAAAAAGCAGCCGGGAAAGACCTATCAATAATGATATATCTAACGTAAAATTCCGAAGTGTTCATTCCGAAACTAGAGAATGTCTACTCAACTTACCTAAA
This sequence comes from Cydia amplana, assembly GCF_948474715.1. Classification (NCBI taxonomy): domain Eukaryota; kingdom Metazoa; phylum Arthropoda; class Insecta; order Lepidoptera; family Tortricidae; genus Cydia; species Cydia amplana. Next base: position 3,242,454 of record NC_086074.1, on the reverse strand, counting down.
AGTACTTATTAAGAAAGTACTGGAACCCAGGAACCATCGCACTTGAATGAACCCCTTTGCAAAGATCCAAATCCCGCGTTTTCCGCAATAACAAACAGCCCATACGGCACACTCTTATTGTAATGTATCTCGTGTCTTTTAGCTCTCAACTTCCCCTGAAGTTGGAGTCCGGTCTTCATCACTTCTACAGTGTTGGTAAAAACTTTAGGTACATAGAAATTGTCTACTTAACTTACCTAAAAGTATTAAGAAAGAACTGGAACCCAACCATAGCACTTAAACCCCTCTGCAGCGATCCAAACCCTTCATTTTTCGCAATAACGAACAATCCGTGCGGTACACTCTTATAATGTATCTTATGTCCTTTAGCTTTCAATTCTCCCTGGAGTTGGAGTCGCGTTTTGACCACTTCTATGGGGTTGGTGAAGACGGTCGCAAACATGGCGGACGTGCCGCCCATTAGCATGTCGGTGGCGTCGCGTGCGAGCGCCATCTAGGGAGATCGAAACGTGAAAATATCAATTTAAAGATTTATTAGAAGGCGTGGCCTGAGAAAAATCTTGCGTCGATCTGCGGCAGCTGAAGTAGATGTTCTCGTAGATTATTTTAGTATGTAGTGCCAAAAGTTGACGTTTGATAATTCAGTTAGGTACCACAAAACATATTATAGCGCTATACTAACACACATTTAAGTGCTCGATTTTATCTTAGACGCCTCTACTACAAATGTTGCGTTCCATAAGTCTTTAACTTTCACAAGTAACCAAATTTGAGCTTCCAAGGTTTGACCTTAACCCTTTGCTGACAGTTCAAAAATTACAATCGAATGTCAAGTCTTACTGATCGAAAATAGAACACATTGTTTGAACTGCCGTATGTGGGAAATATATCCCTTAGCCTGGTAAAGGGTTAACAGGGCGTGTTAATTAAGCTTTTATTTACATATATTGAAATTATACGGATTTTGAATGTAATTATGTGGTTCACTTTACAAATTGTATTTAATGTAGTGAATAAGTAGGTGAAGATTGGCGGGGAATAAATAAAATACCTAAAAATAGTAATGTCAGCAGTAATTTATTCAATAAATTATTTCAACAATAGTAAAATACATACTAAAAGGCACTAACAATAAAAGATATTTAGCTGTAGAAATATGGCATTAATTCTATTGAGATTTCTACGCAGACTCACAACATATAAATAAAAAATGATCATCAATTTTAAAATAATATATTTACGTAACCATTTAACATTTTACATTGAACATGATTCTATGATTTATTTATTTATGAATACCTAATAAATCAATATACATATATAAAATAGTATAATAGGTACATACCTAATTTCAAACTGATGAAACATTTTTCAACTTTTGTGCTTGTGTGCATTGCGTCTTACGTCTAAAGCAGCGTTTCTCATTTACCTACTATCGAAGCAAGTGTTTATTAACCAAACGAATGAACTTATTGCTCGCTCAGAACTGTTCAGATACCAGAGTAATAACAACGCGGCTTAATATATTACTTTAAATGTGAGCATAGCTATAGAGGGGCGCTAACAGATATGACATTTATATTCAAAACATCCAAATCTCATAATGATTTTCTCACAATCGATATGTAGGTAATAAAAGTAATAATGACGCAAATTACAATTACAATCACAATATAATCCGTCCATATCAAGAGACTACTTATTACTACGTTAACGGAATAGATGGTGTTAAGATATTTATTGCACATTTGAACACAATTTATATGTACATAGGTATAAATGTAAATAAATTTGGTATAAATACAAAACACTTAATCATAGACAACAGAACATACGTAGTCAGATATAATTTAATACGTCATACCTACGTACTTTAATCTCTTTGTTTGAATCTCTTATATTTTAGAAGAGACAACATATGAACTGCTTTGGTACTAAATATTATATGTTAGGGCACATCCAAACCCTTTCTAAAATCTTAACCCTTTAATCGCTAAAGGCAACCATAGACGCGCACGGTTGTAGTTTAAAATGAACCTTCATACATACCAATAAGGTTTACGATGACGCGTAACAATAGAAGTGGCGTTCAAAAAGTTAAAGATTTGAACACATAATAAAAGGCAAAGTTAGCCTTTTGTAATTATAACTAAGAAAAACCGTCATTTTCATTCTACTTATTGTCCTAGAAATTAAAAGTCATTTTCAATTTGGTTATTTTGGTGACTATGTGATAATTTTAATCACTACATATATTATACGTTGCAATCTTTTCGAGAGATGGCGCCATACCTTTGGCCTAGTCCCGAGTAGATGGCGACACTTTTTAATATTTAACAAATTAAACACATATCACACATATTTGAATCTTCTGTCGAAAGATGGCAGTAAATTTACTGCGGCTACATAATTTATGTACTTTGACAATACACCTCTATTTCAAATTCTCTTTGTTACAAGTGACCGTCAAAGTAAAATAAAAAAACACATATTTATATCTAGGATAAAGTTAAATGCTGCATCGTTATAATATTATTCTCACTTTGGCATAGCAAATTAATACTGTGGTCACTGTTTAAAGTAGGAATTAAAAAATATCTGTAACCTACAATTTAACTAGGTTCATTGCGCAGGGCATTGTTGTGTCAAAACTAAGCTTTTTGGAAGGGATATACAAGTTCCTACCACGGTAATAACACAAATACCGTTTGCTAATTTAAAAAAATAACAACACATGATGAAGAAGATGCTTTCACAAGTTTCGTACTTAAAATGTACTCCCTTTTCGCTCATCTAATGTAGCAATTGGTGATAAAACAATTATTGTCTAGGAACTACGAGTAATACTTAACTAATATTACGAGTGGCATACGCCTTACGCATTACTTCTTAAGTACCAAAGGCAAATGATCACTGGGCTTAAAGCCATACAAACTGTAGTCCATTTCATATGGATCTCAAAATAATGTAAACAAAAAATCTTATGGTTACAATACATAATTCCACAGATAAAATGTTGTAAGTACCTCATTAGCAGAATGAACGAGTCACGTGTTTTTGTTTACATTGTTTTAATATCCATTTAAAATGTACCACCGGTATATTTACTACACGTATAAGCTAAACATGACCTTTTCTGATTATGAAATTTATGAAAGCAAACGCTTACAGCAAAAGACAAAACGATTTTATCTATAAGTGTAAGGCCTGAGTGGACGCTCGAAGCGGAGCGTTCGGCGGGGCGTGCAGCGTGGCGTCGGGCTCACAAGTGATTTGAGCAGCGTGCACTAAGGCCGCTCCTATACGCTTGCATTTGTTTAACATGCACGCCGCACGCCCCGCCTCGCTGCACGCCCAACTCGAGCGTCCACTCAGGCCTTTACACTAAGTATGTCGATATGGCAAGCTCCCGTAATGGGTTCACTTAGAACAATAGATTGGTATTTTACTTTGGTAATAAACATTATAGTATAATTTAAATACGATGTACCTATTGGTAATGGTAACGTTTAATAAGTAGGTAAGTACCGGTACCGGTAAAGGGTGGCCGGCTTGAACAACGTGCCCCATAGAGAAAAAACCTTTTTTTTCGTGTCTAAATTTTTTTTTCCTAACCAGAACACCGATTTTGTTACACTTTGTGTATCAATTTCAAGTGCCAAAGACGCAGTATTTTAAAGATAGTCGTATGCCGTAGGTAAGTCGGTCATACCTACTCGTGAAATTGTTATAGCGAGTGGGCACACATAGATGATTTACCTATAGATTGCAAATTTATTACTTGATAAAATACTTCTGTTTACACAATTAATACTCTATTGTTTCATTGGGTGGTATTTTATTGATTTAAACTAACAATATATTTAAGTACTCATTATTTAAACTAACAAAGAAAGTACCTAAGTGTACGGGATAATACTTTTACAGTACATATGGTGCTACTTACTTTCCCGAACTAGTGCGGGAAATAGCACTTTCCGTGCTATGTTGAAAGTTTAAAGTACCATATGTACTGTAAAACGTTGTACGATACACGTGCGAATAGGTAAATCGCAACTCGTGTCGATTTAAAACACTCCATTCGGTCGTGTTTTAATTTATCGCCACTCGTTTCGAATTTACTCTATTCCGCACTTGTATCGTAAATAACTATTTCCGTTCTAGTTTAAATAAAGTGTGGTTTTATAGTAACGATTACCTTAAGAATAATATTTAACGGGTATATTTGGCTATTCATTTATTACTTATATTCGATATTTATTTTACACTGATTTAGTACGAGAGGGAGTGATAGTAGGTTTTTTTTTATTATCTTCGATCTTATATTATAAGGAGCGTTCATAAACTGATAAGAACAGCACAGATCCCCGTTTTCTAGTGATTAGTTCTGAATTAGGCCACAAGGTGGCGGGGCCTTCAACGCAAACCATCCCTATCACAAATCACAACGCACGAATTATATTATGTACTTATCTTTTTCAAATGAAAAAGACACAAAATAGCGAGTAGTGCGATTTGCATTATTGAATTAAAAAAAATCTTAATACCTATTACATATGGAAGGTTTGTATATCAATGAACTATCATACATTATATTTATTGTATTATAAAATCCCTATTGGATTTTAAAAAACGCGTGAATCACATGGGGCGTAGATATCATTACCTACTTACGAATATTATACCTATTATCTAATCATTCGCACATTGAAATATTTAATATTGAATCTAACTTTTTATGCGTGGCAATTGTTTCATAAAAAAAATGCAATTAAAAAGAAACATGAATTTAGTTTATTTAATATTTAGAGCCCCTCCACGAAACCTTGTAACCTGTAAGGTAAACGTACTAGTGCTCGACATGCTAATTTCCAATAGATGACACCCTACTGTCACCTCTATTGACAATGACTTAAGTTTCAAGATGACATGTAGGGACCGCGTCGAGCACCAGTACGTTTACCTTAATGCCTACTAGTGAAAGATTTTTTTTGTTTAAATATCGCACTTTTCTATGAAACAAGTCTACTAATAATCAATTGACTAGGAACAGATCGACTTGAATTTTACGCTTAGAAAACTAACAAAATTGACTAAATACCGTAAGCAGGGGGCTGTCACTCCGCAGTTTAGGTACATTTGGCCGGCGCGCCCATCGGACAGGCGTATAGCAGGGGGCTGCCGCTCGGCGCGCACGATAGTCATGTCACGTGGCGCTCGCGCAAAATTGAAAATACACAATGGCTTCGAAACTTACTTCCGCGAGAATCAGACATGCTATCTTCGGATAAAAAATGTATGTTTACATAATCAACGTTTGTAATTCCTACATATTTATCTTCAAAACAATAAATCAGTGGGTATAGGTATAAAAACTTGTCAAGTGATAACCCCGTGCCGACACTCACAGCTCGGTCATAAAACTGCGGCGCGCAAAGGAGATTCACGGTTCGTGCGCGGTTATAAGTTTCAATTTTGCTTGCAGGCGGCGATATAGGTGTAATTTTAAAGTGTCATTCAATAGAACTTGCTAACAATGTAAACAAAAGTTACTAGTAAATTGACATTTAGTGTCAATTTTAGTATGGCGGTTTGTTTACATAGTTAGCAAGTTCTATTGAATGACATTTTATACCTAAACCTGACTTTTGTGAAGGAGTGAATTTTCTGTACGGTAGTACTATTAGTTATTCTGTGCCGTAAGGTCAAAACATGCCATACGGGCCGATTTTATGATGTAGTTTTTTTTGTTAGGATTTGTTAACATTTGGTGGATATACTTATAGATTACCTAATTTACCTATTCTGTAAAATATAAGCGCAATTTCACTATAGCTATATCCTGCTAAATGTTCATCGGAGTTACGAAAACGTATGTTTATTTTCGTAATTCAACGGAAAATTACATAATAATTATGTACTGTTGTGGACTTTCATTTTTTACTTTGATTTCGTAATTTCGACATTCCGACTAGAAAGCTTTTCAACAAAGAAGATAAATTTTACCCATAATGCAACGGAAAAAACTTCAACAGCAAAATAAAAATAGCTCCCTAAAAACCGGCCAAGTGCGAGTCGGACTCACGTTTCAAGGGTACATTAAGTCCGACTCACGATGACTGCATATTTCTAATATGTTTTCCTGTCATCTATAGGTAAAGAACTATTTCGTGTATTTTTTTCCAAATTTTAGACCCAGTAGTTTAGGAGATAAAGAGGGGGGGACAGACGCACCAGTGATCCTATAAGGGTTCCGTGTTTTCCTTTTGAGGTACGGAACCCTAAAAAAGTCTAACCACACCATACCAACAATGCTAAATCCTTAAATCAGCGGTCGGCAACCTTTTAGCAGCCAAGGGCCACATAGTAGGAAACGAAGTTGACGCGGGCCGCACTTTGTTAATATTTATGACTAGACTAGACATTGTCGTTTGTCAATATTACATACAAAATAGACAGGGAGGCTCGCGGGCCGCAAGTGACAGGTTCACGGGCCGCGGGTTGCCGACCGCTGCCTTAAATCATCACGCCTTCTATCATACCAATGCTACATCATCACGCCTTCTCGAAACTCTTTTGTACATCTTTCAACATATCCCAAAACACGAGTAGGAGCACCGTGTGGGGCGCCTGGCGCAGGTAGGAAGGCCCCATGCCCTTGTAGAAGGCTAGCAGGCCCTCGGTGGCGGTGATTTTTTTGGCGCAATCCACTATGCCGCTGTAGAGGAGACCCTGGCCGTTTACGTCCACGGCTAAAAAAAAAATATAGCTGGTCAAGCAAATCTTGTCAGTAAAAAAGGCGCGAAATTCAAATTTTCTACGGGACGATATCCCTTCGCGTCATTTTTCAAATTTGCCGCCTTTTTCTACTGACAAAATTTGTTATTTGAAAACTTACCCTGGCAAATATGTAATAATTATTAGGTTATTTGTATTTAAAGTATCAAATCAATACTGACATATAATAGTGATAGTGGCTTGTAAATTAGAATCTTAATACTATCACGATAGTTTTTTTTTAACGACATTGTTGCTCTGGCACGTGCCGTGAAGACGGGAGCTGATGGCTATGCAAGTATGCATAAAAGAAACAAAGGCTTTTGTTTAGCAGATAGGGCCCGTGTCAAAAAAATCATCTCAGAAAATTCATACTATACAATCACATAAGTATCTATCTCTCGATTTTAGTCCGTATTCCGATAGCATACGGCTGAAATTACCTTCGTAGTTAATGCTAAATTAAATCTCAAGCTTTTCATAGCGCTCTTAATATTGTATATCTTAACTTTGACCCTTATAACAATATGATAAGGTTGAAATTACCTTGGTTAAATGACGAGATTGTTCTCGTCATAATAACATCCATTGGTGTCGAAGAGATATTAGTTTCCCTAAGTTGCTGGCTACAAATTTTCGACCCTAATATAAATGAAATAAGGTTGAAATTACCTTGGTTATACAATCTCGTCATAATGACGTCCATAGGCGTCAAGGAGATGGTCTTCATCACGGCCCCTAAGTTGCTGGCTACTTTCGATCCTAATATAAATATAATAAGGTTGGAATTACCTTGGTTATACAATCTCGTCATAATGACAATAGGCGTCAAGGAGATGGTCTTCATCACGGCCCCTAAGTTGCTGGCTACAAATTTTCGACCCTAATATAAATGAAATAAGGTTGGAATTACCTTGGTTATACAATCTCGTCATAATGACGTCCATTGGCGTCAAGGAGATGGTTTTCACCACGGCCCCTATGTTGCTGGCTACTTTCGATCCTAATATAAATAAAATAAGGTTGAAATTACCTTGGTTATACAATCTCGTCATAATGACATCCATAGGCGTCAAGGAGATGGTTTTCACCACGGCCCCTATGTTGCTGGCGACGAATGCCGATAAATACTTCGACTGTTGGAACATGTCGTTATCGTCCATCCATTCTTTACATCTGAAAAAAAAAAAAATGAGAAATTAGTTTGAAAACACAGTGTTTTAAACACTGAGTCACTTTGATGCCCTAAAAACTAGGGCATAAAGTTCAAAATCCAGGGCTGTGGATAGACGATAGTGGGCCAGCGAATCGTATCACGAAAAAATGCGGCAATTTCAAAAAAGCATTACGTGGCAGTAATATAACTATGAAATGAAATGACAGCTTAGAAGTAACAGCTTATTTGATACATGAAATAAATAATTTAATTAAAACAATTACTTCAAGAGACTACTTAATAGTATAATAGTGTGTTACAAGGGATCAAAATGATATATTTCCGTCAAGGGCGTACATTGAATCCTGAATGAAGCGATGGATTCTAGTAGAATCCTGAGCGTAATGAGGGATTCAAGTGTTAACGCCCAAGACGAAATAATTTTGATACCGTCACCGTGTGACACATAGTGCTTTTCACATCAACTATGAGGAAAACAAAAAAATCTTAGTGTTGACACAATCTGATGCTTAAACATTATTTAAGCTAAAAAAGAATGTGCAAAAAAATTTAAAAATAGTGTGCTAGAACGGAAAAGTGTTACTTTGATCCCTCCTAGCAGGGAGGAAAAGTGTCACTTTGATCCCTCCTAGCAGGGAAGAAAAAGCTCTTTTCCGAATAGGTGGTGTGAAAACTCCATTTCTTATCTCTTCCTTGACACTTTTATCTGGTTAGTCTTTCTCTATGGCTGGCACTGTTATACATGTATTTATTTATGTATGTATGTTTATTGTGTGTTTTTACCTACATGTATTATTATTTAGTTTATTTTTATTGCATGGTAATTTGTTTAGTAGGTAATTATCTGTGTATATAGTGATAGGTTTCTTACATTGCATTTATAACACCTACAGACATATGTAAATATATTAATTTCCGCTACCCAAAGGTAGACTCTGGAAGAGATGGATTTTTAGCGATAAGACCGCCTGTTGTATTTCTAATTTTTTTGTGTTGTTCTGTGTGGAATTATGAGTATTTGTATTGTATTGTAACTTATTATATTAAGAACCAAAATACTCACACAGCATAAGAAGCAATCTGCGTCGCTGATCCTATTGAGTTCCTGATCATCATTCCATGAGCGCCTCTCCATAGGCCTCCCAGCCCATTTTTCTTATAAATCTTCCTCATCGCATATGTCATACCCGTATGAGCATGCTGGGTACCAACGGCTATTCTTTCCGAAGAATAAGACATTAGCTGTGTCTTAACTAGCTGTAGCGGGCTGCCGAAGAAAGCTCCAATCATGCCGGCAAAAGCACCCATTACTAAACTGTTTGTGAACTTTGTGTTGTTCTTCTCATCTCTTAGCAAACCTTGGTTATCTGCTTGTTGGTATATGCCTAACCTGAAAATTAGAGTTTTGGTAGAGTGGATTAAACTTTATTTACTTTAAATCTGCAGATGTGTTAAAGATAAAAGCAATTTTAATGCCTACAATTGGTGAAAATAGAATATTTAATACAACATATATTGAATATAATTACCTACATATAAATATACATAGACATTTTTCTTTATTAAAATTCTAAGAGTAATAAATAGAACAAATAATAAAAAGCCTTAAAATAAAAATTACAAACTAAAATTAAATATACATATATTGAAATAAATACATATAAAACAAAGTAAGGATAATTCATATCCAGATAAACAAATAAAATAGTATATATTTTTCTATACATACTATACAAACATGTTACACTCTGTCAAACCATTTCCGTCAGTAGAAAAAAGCGGCAAATTTAAAAATGTCGGCATGAAGGGTAATAGTCACATAGAAAATTTGAATTTCGCGCCTTTTTCTACTGACAAAGTTGTTTGACCAGCTATATTTATTTTCAGTTGTAGGTAAGTACCTACCTATATTAAATATTGTTACCCTGCATACTTACCATATATATAGTTTAGTTTTAGTTTTACCAGCTATATTTATATTATTAGGAATAGACAAAAAACTTGTAATATGATTCACTAGTAAAACTTATTCACTAAATAAATTGAAACCATAACTACTGAACTTACCTTACACCATTAACCACTAACTGGAACCACAAAGCAGGCACAAGTCCCTTCTGTAACGCCGTCACTCCGTCATGTTTTACTATAGTGTACATAGCATGCGGTATATTCTTATAGTACACCGCATGCTGGCTCCGCGCCCGGAGCTCCCCTTGCAACTGCATGCGGGTCTTCACCACATCAAACGGGTTACTAAAGATAGCGGCACCTACACCCGCTATGCCACCCACCACAAAGTCCATATTGAAAAAATATGGACAGCGCTTTCAAGGTACGTAATACTTTTAGGTTAGGACTGGAGTTTTTTGTTTGCCATAACTGTAATGTTTGCCATCATCATTTGCTTTAGAAGCGTTTCTCTGAAACTGAAAAAGAGCATTATTTCAAGACGGTTAGGATAAATAAAATAAAATTTGTTTTAGTAAAGTTAAGTTAAAACATTTTCAGTTTCAGACAAAATCGTGTTAAGAGCAAATAGCAATAACACATGGCACAGCAAGTTTTAAGTCATTATTGGACAAATACATCCAGATTCGATGACTTTTTGATGATTACTTAGTTAATAATAAGCAATTTCTAAGCTGTGTTTAGTCTATGTCTATAACATAGGTTAAAATGAAGAACTCAGCCAAGAACTACATTATTTTTCTATGATATAATATATATATTTTCCTTGATAATTATAGAAGTTAATATAATTATCATTCTACTACACGCCGCAAGTAAGAAATCGACGTCGCTTTCATTTTATCACAAAGGCTTTCCCAAGAATTTTGAAATATAAAATTTGGTTCAGTACGTTTCAGTCACAAAAATAGATGAACCGCCGCATTCATTCCAAAAGCAGCGATCTTTGATCTCTGCACTACGGTATGACATAATATCAGAAATGCGCGAAATCATGCTCGTTTTAGCTAAAATATGCCGAGAATGCCGCAAAGTATTTTTTAAAGTTCGTTTGGGTCTTACCTTGGCTTCCTTTATTATTCACTCGAAATGTTCTGTTATCATATTGAATATTTACTAGCTGCGAACTCGTAGGGCCGCACGCCGCGCGGCCTGCGCTGGAGAATTCCATAGAAAATTCATTTTATAGCATGTTTGTTTCGTAATGAAAACTCTAAAGACGTCACATGTACGTCAAAGTGACAGAGATCAGCTGACGGCTGGCGGGCGGTGCGTTCAGAAGTTGTAATTTGGGTAAAAAAAATGGTTAAAGGGGTATGTATAGCCGGTCAAACCACTTTGTCAGTAGAAAAAGGCGCGAACTTCAAATTTTCTATGGGACAATTACCTTTCGCGCCTATTTTCTTTTAATTTGCCGCTTTTTTTAATGACAAGAACGCTGTACCAGAGTAGGTATAGCTAAAACGCACACCTTACTTTATTCAGTAGTTGACCACAGGGACGCAACTATAGAGCCACCCCACACTCGTGCGCGAATCGCGGCGCGGCGCAAGGCCGCGAACGCGAAGGCGAGTGTCAAGTGTGGAGTCGATTTCGCTGTCTGCGAAGATTGACTCCACTCCACACTCCCTCCACCCCCTCCGCCTTCCACACGAGTGTGGAGGGGGCTTTAGGTTTACTACGTATAGCTGCGTCCCTGTCTTCAGTTACTGAATTAAGTGTGTGAAGCACTTTAGGCGGGCGGTAGGTATTTCTGTTTGCACTGGTTTAAAATAATGCATGCAATTTTGATTAAATAATCTTTTGACATTAATTGATTGATTAATTGTCATGCCTTGTTTCGTTTTGGTAATATTTTGAAAACTAAATTTTTTGTTAATTAATCTAACATACCTAATTATGTAAATTTACTTGTTTGCTTAAAAAAAATAGTACAATGGCTGTCGCGGATGCAATGTTCATATTCGAAGTGGTGGTAGAGCACGTCAGGAGTTTGGTCGATAGTAGATTGCTTGTAATTCGCAGTGATTTCGCCGACATATTTTCTCTTGAACTAAAAGATCCAAAGCAAATGCACATAGTGATGCCGGAGCCTCTTCCCTTGCCACCAGAACCACCTGGAAAGAAAAAAAAGAAAAAACCTCCTAAACCTAAGAAACCCAAAAAAGGAGCATTACCCCCACCTCCTCCACCAGAGCCAGTGATACAATCGGGACAATCCGTGCTATTCACAAGCAGCGCTGAGTTTTTAATCAAATTAATGCTAAAGTGTCCCTTGCAAGTCACACTATGGAGCAAAGAGGATAATCTTGTGTTCATTGGGGCTAGCGTTATTCCTTGGGATCCAATGTTTTCAACCTACCTTCAGCAAATCCTTAATTGCCAAACGCCAAAACCTGTTACTCTGAATGATGAATTTAATGTCTTTGAAGAAAACACCGCGAAGCTAATGGCAAAAATTGGCCTCCAAATAAAATTGACTTATTTAGGAGACAAAGTCACTACAGCATTCCGCACTTTATCCGAAGATCCTTCGGTAAAAAAGGTTCTGTATACTGGTCTCAATTCCAAAACAACATCATACATATGCACATTGAAGACATCTGATGAAATATTTGAAGAGAATTGCAATAAGTTAGAAAACAGTTTCATAAAGGATAGACCGAAACAGCTTTTGTTTGCTGATTACACTAACGCACCAGGAGCAAATCTCGTAGAATTCAGTGACGGCGATTACTGCTGCATGAACAACGCCGACAAACCTCCAGAATCTAAATATACAGGACCAAACACTATGCCGACAATAGATTTCATTATTGATTATGTACGAAAGATAATAGCGTCCTGTAATGACAACATGAGGATGCTTACGCCCCGCCCGACTATAACTCCGAAAATCAGAGCCACAGACATTGACAGACTTTGTTATTGCCAGCAATCGCAGTGGCCAGAAAGTGCATTAGCTGAGAAGTACAAAACAGAAGTCCAGAGCGGACCGTGTGCTGTCTGCGCTGAGCCCGGCAAGGCAGGAGTCGCAGGAGGTGCAGGTGCCGAAGGGCCTGGAGCCATCTTCGACATAGCGAACTTACGAGGCCCTTGTGGAAAACCAGACTGCAAAATAGCAAGACATATAAGGAAGTACATCGAAAATTTGATGGAAGAAGACAAAGTTGAGGTTGATATTAATGAGATTATTGGTCCGTGTGGTAGTAAGCTTTGTACTTTGGCTGAAAAAATTCAAGAATTCCTTAGGCATGAAGGACTGTTCACTGAGGGCGCTACAGAAGAGGGTCTCTCTACGCAATGCGCGTGTATCCAAAAAATGCAAGATGCCCTGGTTGAAAGAAAATCTTGTCAAAGTATATGTAGCAAAAATTGCGAAGAGGGTGATGATGATGATCCTGAGGAAACCTGTGCAGGAAAAGGTTGCCCATTTTCTGGACAATCACAGCGGGTATACAACGTGTATTATTTCACAGTAGAACTTGATCAGACAAGTAAATCTACTTCCGGCAAAACCACACCGGTAACCGACCAAACAAGATCTGACGAAGACAAATTCAAATACTGTGCAGAAGACTGCCCCACTATGAAAGCTGAGACAGAAATAACTTTGTGCACAAAAGGAGTGTGCCCTTCAGCTAATAGAGAAGATAAGCCGTGTCCTGAGCATCCGTGTCCCATGAAGGGGGAATACCCTCCCAGCCCAGCAGACAGCAACGTTGAAATAGACCTCAACGCTATACACAATCCATGCTGCTCCACAACTTGCGACGTAGCCGAAACAGTAAAAGACTTCGTAGTCGACGGCTTTAACCAGAAAAAAAAGATAATTGAGAACGATAACGAGTGCTACTGCGACTGTGTATGTGATTTTAATTTCACGAAAAACACAACTTACTGCGCTGTTTGCGGCGGTTACGAATGCCTAGGAACTGATATGGAAAACCAACCGGCCTTTATAAAACCTCTACCATGTCCGGTCTATCATAAACTCTACGACAAGAAATATATAAAAACGGAGAGTCCATGGCCTGACGTAGATCAAATTGAAACGCATGACAAGATTAGTATAAAGACTACTAAATCGCAAAGATTGACCAATGCTCTGGCTAAAAAAGATTCATCTTTTGAAGTTGAAGGCGGAGAAAAGGAAAAAAAGAAACCAGACAAGTCTGTTAATAAAAAGAAGGCACATAAAAGCAATATTGGTGTTGTGAAAAAAGGTGAGAATTAAATTAATGCTCAGAGAAACATTCTTTGTATCAAAGTATCTGTAGGTACTAAAGTTGCATTTCCAATGATTATAGAAAGTTAACATAACATTGACATGCTTCCATGTCAATGTTATGTTGACTTGAAGAAATATCAAACTTTGATCTCTTGTTGTACAAATAACTATTTCACTTCAGCAGCTGGAACAAGGGTACTTTGCTACTTAAAAACAGTGAGCACAATTGAATTTTGCTCATTTTGTCTCACTCAGTGAGTTTTTAAGTAGCAAAGTACCCTTGTTCGTGTTGCTGAGGTGAAAAAAACATTTTTCCATCTGTTTTAGTGGGGAAGGCTGTCGAACAGAGGCCATCGAAGTATCCTTATCCCCCAGTTCCGGCTAATATGGGTTGGAATTGGACAGCTGAAGACATTCCCGGATTAAAGGTAAAATTTATGTTGTTAAAAAAATAACTGTTAAGGTTTACATCATTATGAAATAAAACTATTAAAACGGATTATATCGCGTATATTTAATTTATACTACATCCCGACGTTTCAAAATACGCGATATAATCCATTTTAATAGTTTTATGTCATGAGTAACTATCGCGGTAGCCGAAGACAATATTATTTACATCATTAATTTGTACTTAGGGGTTCATGAATCGGGTTGCTTGTCATTATTTTAGCCTCGTCCAAATTGGAAGCCTGGTGCAGCTATAAAATCTCTAGTGAGAAGATACAGAGCCTTAAGAGATGGCATTGACATAATTGCCAAGAAGAAACGAGCTTTAATGTCGAAGAAGAAGAAAACGGAATGTAAACCTTTATTAACAGTCACAAAAAAAGATGGAGAATACACAGTCCAAATGGAAGTGTTCAAGAAGTATTCGAAAGAACGATTGCTTTTCCAATATCCATATGAAGAAAAGCCTCCCTTGATTTACACTATAGGAAAAACAGAAGAAGAGAAAACAAAAATTCAGAAACAACGCGAAAGACGGGAGAGAAGGGAAACTAGAAGAAAATGTAGACTTTTGCAATCTACTTTTAGAGATAAATGCCAAGAAATATGCGTCAAAGCGTACAACCAGGCGATTGGCATACTACCCCTCCCAAATCCAAATGATCCTGATTGTCCATGCTACACAAAACCAGCGGATGCCATTAGTCCTCCGATAGACTCCTGCTCGTGTTCAGAGGAAGGATCTATATCCAGCAGCGACACAGACGGCGATGAGTGGATTATAGAATTTTACCCTCCAGCGTCGAAGTATGATTCTAAAGCTAAACATGCACCCACTACAGCAGAAAATGAGTCTCAATACACATATCTGGATTATAGAGTAAAACTCTTAGACAAGCAAGGCAATCAAGTGCCGCGGTATTTCAAAGGACCCGATGGCAAAACGGAATGTAGCGATTTGGGAGGCTTCTGGGACCATAACCATGTCTGGCAGGAAATAAACAAAGATGGCTATATTGGACCAGACGGTCGATGGATTCCTTTAACTTTTATTGGACCCGATGGTATGATGTACTCTTCTGAGGATGGAGGTTTCACTGATAAGGATGGAAATCGTTTCAAGCTAGGCGTCGATGGCTACGTAGATAAGGACGGTAAGTGGGCATGGTACTCAAGATTTAAAGCTAAACAAGATAAATCCAAGTCCATTTCGACAGGTAAACAGTCCCCCGTCAAAAAGACTGCGGCTACGAGAGAAACTAAAGCCACAGCGACTGATGCCAAGGCTGGTAAGAGTGGAGCAGGGGCTGGTAAGCGTGGATCTGGAGATGCTAAAGCGAAACCGAATAAATCAAATGTAAAACGAACAGTTCCCACGAAGGAATCAGAGAAGCGTGTTAATTACCAAGTGATGACAAGCATGTCGGCAAATTTCGATACGGTCGCACACCGCCGCTTTAGAAGGCATTCGGTCAAGTTGCCGCCGTTATCGAATAGTGAACGAGTCGCCGAGGCTAAAAAGAAGGCTCGGTACCAGGAGATTTTGAAGCCTCTCGAAGAATACCCTGATATAGCATTGCTTAAGAAACCCGGGAGGAAGTTGAAGATGAACAGGGCGTGCAACACGCCTCTGAGGCAGCGGTCACCGAACGATAGCTTTTACGAATGTCTCGAGAATATGAGCCAGATCCGACCTGTTTGCTCATTTGAGAACAACACTTCAATCTGTTAGTCTAATTTAGAATATTTTAAATAAATTGATACATTTGCGACGCGCCTTTTAACAAAATAAATAAAAGTGTCATTTATTAATGTTTTTTTTCTGTAGGTACTTTACAGTAGGTTTAAAGTGTGTAGAAACTTAATTGCCTAGGTATTTGGAAAATAGATATGTAATACCTATAAAAAAAGAAATAAATTAATTGTGGCGATTCAAAACTTCTACCTCTCATATGTAAGTCAGTTTTTCCCTATTTCATCTGAATTCTGAACCAATTTTTAAAATGCTTATTTTAGTTTGAGCACAGAATAAGTATTAATTTAGTATGTTTGAGGTACCTGAGGGCCTACCGCAAACACCGTAGTTCCCAATTTTCGGACATCTTTCTCTTTTACTCCAATTAAGGCGTAGTTAGAGTGACTAGAGTAAGATGCCCGCAATTTGCGAACCTCGGTGTACCCGTAGGCCCAAGTAGCATATTAAGAAATACCACGGAATGCCTCACTTGAAGACCTTGAAGTTGGGACTTCTTCCTTAGTAGTAATCTGTCTGTCGGCGGCCGATCGTAAGATCAGGTAGATTGTGAAATTCCTAGCTAGGCATATAGTGAAACGTAAAATCTTTGTCTCGTTCCATGAGTCGACGCGGAGCTCCTATTTCTAGACAGGTTGCCCTTTGGGCATTTGAAGCAACCTGAACGAACCTATCCTACTATCTTATTGGTTGAATGTGACTACCGTCAAAACATTACACAGGAACATTACGATCTGCCTGATCTTACGATCGGCCGCCGACATACCGATAGAGGCCGTGCGTGTTGGAGGGTCTGCCAGATGGCAGAACGAGATCGTCACCTAAATCGAAAACAATTTACGCTTCTGGGTCATTCTCTCATTTCGTGCAAATCGGTGAGATTCTCTCGATTTGTAATTTTTCTTTTAAATGGTAAACTTTTGAGTTTCGTCAATTTGTGGATTCATTTATTAACATTTTTCTGCTAAAGGCACCTTTGTAACGTTATTACTTTTCATTTAATAAGGCTACTGGTAATGAACTACGCGCTGGTAATGAATTCGGCCGAGATGGTAATTTTATCAGTGGACGGTAATGAAACAAACTTATGAAATCGAACATAAAAAAACTGCATTTCAAGAAAATTAACACCAATTAAAATCAACAATATTAAAAACATGTGTCTTAAGCACTGCGGAGATGATCAAACCGACTTGACATACACTTGGGGTTGACAATCTCAACTTATAATGTTCAAGCTAGATGGTACATTTACCATTTACTTATCATCATTATAAGTCGAGATTGTCAACCCCAAGTGTTTGTTAAGTCGGTTTGATCATCTGCGCACCATATCACATAAAACATAGTTTTCAAATTTTCAAAAATTAGCATAGACAAAATATATTTAAATCATTCGCGTTTTGTACCTATGTAATTTTTTTCTCTCATTCTCTCATCTCATTCAAACAAACTTGATAAGTTAAGCCGTTTATGAGTTATCGCTAAAAGTTTTCCCTTCTTATTTTATTTAAAAGCCTGGCAACCCTTATTTGTGACCGGATTTTCGCAAGCAACCCTACAACCATATAGTAGTGACCGGAAAAAGATAGGCAACCTAGTTGATTTATATTGTACAAGTTGTATACTTTCCATTGGAACTTATTTCGTTTGTCAGACAGATCGGTGAAATTTGAAGTAAATTTTTTTTTTTCAAAAAATAATTAAAAATAGTCTTGACCATATTTCTTTAAGCAACCCTATTTATTTATGTTCAGGAACATATTTTCTTTCATAATATGTAAGTTTCATACGTCAGACATATCGGTGAAGGTCGACCATCTTAGACTACAAAGGCTCCCCGGTTGGGCTCCCCTATTATCATATACATTTTTAAATGTTTATAACAACGTAATATTTATAATAACTAAGCCTCTTTCCATTAAATGCACTGCCTCGAATATATTATCATTACCTTCTTAAGTCATTCATTACCTTCCCCAGTAAAATTGGAAGGAAAAGAAGTGAATGAAACCGATATGAATGAAGTTTTGGAAGTTTTTGTCGCCTACATCAGTTGGCATCAGACCTTAATTTTGCAGAATAAACCATCTGAAAGGCGACACTAAAACACTTCATTACGTATAATTGTAATAATGTACACTTGCTACTTACTGTATAAATCACGCGATGGCGATGAAGACTAACGAGAACCACACTCCTTCCCGACCCGAGAGATCGTATATATTTTCGCTAACAGCGGCACACGGTCGTCCACTACGAGATCACACGGCCAACTGACTGACGAACAATGTGTTGCATCGGCGGTAGGCGCTATATACCCTCGCTATATAGCAAAATATAGCTAATCTATTTCTCACGTCGGTAATGAAGAAATTACTTGAACCATACACTTATAAGGCTGTATAGTTTTTATTATTTATTTCTAGCTTCTAATATTATACGATTTAAAACATAACTAAATAAGCCATTTATTGCACAAACAACGAATTTTCTATTAGTAGTATCTTAAGGTTAAAATGTAGGTCAAAGTTATATCTTCACGCGTTACATGTAGAGATGAATGAAAAAATTGGGTGTTAATTGTACATATAAAGAAAATACATACCTTTTTAGAATTGTTCATTGGAGAGACATATACTTTAGGCCCTATGTTACAACCTTGCATTAACAGATATTTGAAAACGCCACCACATTTTTGGTAAATTTCCGAAAACACCGATTTGCACGAAATGCGAGAACGACCCTTCTAAGCATGTGTTGCCCCCTACACTTCACGCTGCACGCTGGCTCTATTTCGCATAGTTACGCTCTGCCATCTTAGTGGCTTATCTAAAAATGGAAACTTGAGTTTGAATTAATACTTAGGGGGCTTCTGTGGTACCGTTGTAGCACATGATATATATAAGGCTAGGCACTGCCAAGTAGGCAGTTATATTATGGTAATATTAATTATTTTGCATAGAGTTTGGTTGTTAAAGTAACCAACGAGATAAGGATATGTCATTTATATATAAAAGTGAACAAAATGTCAAATACTGTTCTATTTTGAAATATGACATCATTAGGCAACGATTAAATTTCAAGTAACTAATATAATATCTTAAATAATTAAAAATTTAACTGGATACATTTAGGTAATGTAAGTAAGTATAGTGGTGGTAATATAAAGGCGCACACTTCGCTGAATAGTGTAATGTTACATTTATAAAAGAAACGTTAAATATTTAGGATAAATGCGTCACGATGTCCCTGTCGGGATTAGCGTTTTTGTTCGATATAATCGTCGAAGACCTAAGGAGCTTTGTGCCAACCAAGAAGTTTGTGATTAGAAGCCAGTTTACAGATATTTTCTCATTGGTATTGAAGAATCCTGAATCAAATCTGCGGAAAAGAAAACGAAAGAAGGCGTCGAAGGATAAGACCAAGGCAAAAGATGCTAAAAAGGCAACAGACAGTGCCGATCATATTAACAAAAAATCACAAAAAGGTCAGACAATATTATTTGTAGGCAATATAGATACTTTGATGGCACACATGATGCAATATCCAATGGAAATATGTTTATGCAGTGAATACAATCCGGAAGAAAGGATAGGATCCACTTTGATTCCGTGGAATAACTCTTTTACTGAGTATCTGATGAGTCTTTATCACGAAGCAAATCCCGCCCCGGCAATAGTTAGGTCCGTCTACAACGTCTTCAGTGAAGCGACTTCGAAACGGATGGCGACAATACGCTTAAATATCAAGTTATGCCTAACGGATCATGTCAATTTAAATCAATATACAGCTTTGTCAAACAAACATCCCAATACCTATATTAAGATGGATATCGATGCATTGTATATTGATCAATCAACTAATACAAGGGTAATCGAAAACACCGGTACTATAAAAACTGCGTACAGTGGTGGAAAAAAGAAAAATAGAAGTAGTATTAAAAAACGTGACGCTAGAAGACAAGCAAATATTGCAAAAATAGCTGAAGAAAGAGATCAGCAATTTACTCACGCACACCCTAAAAATAAGGTCAATAAAGCGAAGAACATTCGCAGAAATCTTTTATTACATTTAATCAGAAGTGATACAAACATCGTAAAACCATTAAAACTAGATCATTATATAATAAGGAACTTAAGTTCAAAATCTTGCACAGCAATAAAACAAATCAATTTGTTCGACTACATTTTTGGTGACCGAAGTGGATCATTTGGAAATAAAACTTACACAGTTGGATATGCTACCGTAGACGTTGGCAAAAATAAAAGTGAACCTCCATCAGCTTCCTCGGCCAGTCCTCCAGCAACTGATAGTCCAGACAAGACTACAAGCAAATCATCGACTTCTTTAGACCCTGATTTAACTACTACAGTGAAATGTGACACCGTAAGCTGCATTTACAAGAAGGAAAGGCCGCTTTTAGAGAAACCTGATGATAGAATTCTTATAGATATAACAAGTGTAAAACATTCATGTTGCGTGACCGACACAATTGAACGAAAGATGGAGGTTGTTGGAGGAAAAACTGGCGAAAAAATCGAGGATCCATGTTACTGTGCTTGCGAATGTACGTTTGGTTTCGATAGGAATACTACCTATTGCAAAATCTGCAAAGGATATGAAAAACGCGGAGGAGACTTAGACGGTATACCTCAGTACCTCATGCCAGATCCCTGCCCGGTGTACCACAAAATCAGTAGAATCAAAACTGGAAGCACTTCGGGAAGTGACACCAAGAAAGAGACCAAAAAAAAAGTTAAACACCCAGAGAAAGCTGAGGAAAAGAAAACAAAGAATAATGATCGATTTAAATTCAACTACGGCTACAAAGGTATACGTACGTAATTTTTTTTAAATACCGTTATCTAAGTACTTGAATTTATGGAATACGTCATATAATATAATTTTTTCGTTGTAGCTCCTCAGATTGGGCACGATCGATGTGTTTTGCCATGCTCTGGGACTATGTCTAACGTCCCTAAACATATGGGGTGGCTCTGGACTGCCGATAACGTCCCCGGGTTAGCGGTATGTTTATTATATTTTCTTTTATAGATATTAATATTAAAGGATGTATGTGACTTATATCAGTAATAAGAATAACGCTGCACCTACTCGTATACTCGGAGGAAGGTAAAAAGTAAATTATGACAGTTTATGAATAGGGAGTATTACTGCAATGTTTTGCCGCCAGAGTGCGGCACTAGTGACTTAAGTATACCATAAAGTAACTTATACACCGCACTTATACATACGCGGTAGACCCTTAGATTGTGACTTATTGAGGAAGTGACGCCCTCTACGCAGACTTTCGCGTAATATTCCCTATTGATCCTCTTATTATAGGTACAGGTAGTGGGGAGAACTGACAGAACGGGATACTTAGTCTCATGTATCTTTCAGTAGGAGAAGCAGAGAAAGCGCTACTAGGATCCTACCATCTATGTATAAATGTATATTATGAAGGCTCATCAGTGAAGCGGTAGGTCTTAGCTTCGTAAATATAAGGGCCAATTCATAACTGTCAAAATTTAGATCTTTACTAACACCAACTATACTATACTATACCTATAGTTCTTTCAAAAATCGCAGCACAATGGCACGGGTATAGGTATGTATATCAATATTGTAGAATGATACCTACGTACATACTCGTACCAGTGAATTGGTCGTGTTCGAAAAGTACCTCAGAGATTTTTTTTAGTTTCCACAATATATGTGCCTTATGCTTTGAGTGCAATGTGGTCTGAAATTTCAACAGAAATTCTGATAGAAAGCTCCTTATTGCACATGAAGGATAAGGACCCTTTCTCTGATGGGCCAATGTATGAACACGAATATGAATAAGTGCTAAATACATGCACGTTTCTATGTTGATTTTATTTTTCACTTTTTTTCTGTAGTTTCGACCTGCATGGAAACCTGGTGCAATTAACAAGGTAGTCGCAGCGATGCTCAGAAATGCCCTCCATCCAGGTCAAGTTATCAGTAAGCGTAGAAAAGCTACGGGCTCCAAGAAGCGTCCTCTCAAACGACCGCTCCTGGTCGTCCACAAAAAGGATGGCGAATTTACTGTTACGATGGAAAACATGAAAACCTATAACAAACCGAGAACTATCAACCAACCGCCTTACGATGACAAACCAGTTCTGACATACACTATAGGGAGAACAGAAGAGGAAAACCGCCAAAGAAAGAAGAAAAAAGAACGTGCCGCGAGAAAACTAGAGTTGGAGCAACGCGCGTTCATTCAGAGTACCTTCACTGACATGTGCAAGGAAATATGCTTGAAGACTTACCAGCAGGCGTTAGGGATTCTTCCTGATGGTGAAGATCCAGAATGCGCTTGCTACCCACCTCTGCCCGACCCTAACCGAGTCGACGAAGACCGAATATGTTCATGTTCCGATGACGGAGACTCTTTAGCGTCCGACACAGACTCTGACGAATGGATATTAGAGTTCACCCCCCCGAACGCTTTCTTCGACCCCGAATACCAAGGCACAAAGGTTAAATCTGTAGACAACGGAAGCCAGTACACATACTTAGACTATAGAGTGAAGCTTGTCGATAGGTTCGGAAATCCTGTTCCTAGATTCTTTAAGGGACCCGATGGGAAAGAACAATGTAGTGACTTGGGAGGTTTCTGGAACCCAGATCATAATTGGCTCCAAATTAATGTCGATGGTTTCATAGGCCCCGACGGGCGTTGGGCTCCGTTCACATTTATTGGTCCCAGCGGAGAACAAGTTGACACCGTGACTGGCAAATTCCAAGACGCAAAAGGCAATTGGCTCTTTGTGGGTGTCGACGGCTATATAGATGGCAATAACAAGTGGAAGTTTTACAATAAACCTGTAGGCAATAAACAACGTACCAAGACTACCAAGAGGGAGCGTTCACCGAAAAGAACTCCGAAAACTAAAATAGACAAAAAAGACAAAAAAGACAAGGCGGCTGATAAGGACGACTCCTTACCAACATTTAGTTGCTTTGGGGATGCTTCGCCGGTGGAATTATCCAGGATGGGGATTGTCGGGCATGGTCCGGATAAAAAATTGCTGAACAAAATGCTGAACAAATTAATTGGAAAGGGTATGAAAGTGAAGATACCTGAGAGGACACGAGTGCCAAAGTCTCCGGCGACGGGCACGTCTAGGCAGCGACAGAGGGCCGCTCGCGTGTTGTCGGACTCTGAGAGATCAATTTGTCGGCACCCTAAGCCATCGCAAAAGGGGGTCATCGAAAACCTTGACGGCTCGCGTTCCTACTTTAGATTGAACGAATTTAGAAACCGAAGCTCAAAGGCGCGTATACATGACTTAGAGCAACAGGGTAGAAGTCTGAGCACCTTCCATGAGCCATGTTTCCATTCGAACATGGATTGTAAGAAGCGCCGCAAGGGACGGCGGGTAGTCGTGATGATGCCACACGCTCATTCATAGATTTTAGTATAACTTGAAGTGTGCGTTGACAAAATTTTAGTATTGTTTAATTTTTTTGGTAGTGTCATAAGTGAAATTTGTAACGTTTTGTAACTGTAAGCTAAGAAGTATATAGTCTTAATGCTCTGCTTGTATTTTATTTCGTAATAAGAAAGTACCTACTTTTAAACTAAATGTCACTATGTTTATTACATTTATTAAATACAAGTTTCTTTGCTCAGGTGTGGGACAGTTGGGACACTTACTTATTGAGAGGAGTGCACGAGTGTTATTATAGAGAACCAGTTTAAGTAGGTCTTATAAAAATAAATCAAAATATGTTTAAATATTTGTTGAATACGTAGGTATAGGAAACGAATATTTTTAATACTTGTATTTAATCTTGGAAAAAGATAACGATAAAGCAAACGAAGTATTTATCAGCTGTCACGGGAATCTCGGGAGTCTACCCCCAAAATTAAAAAAAAAACCGGCCAAGTGCGAGTCGGACTCACGCACGGGGAACCCTCCGCACCATCAACAAAAAATAGAGCAAAACAAGCAAAAAAACGGTCACCCATCAAAGTACTGACCCCGCCCGACGTTGCTTAACTTCGGTCAAAAATCACGTTTGTTGTATGGGAGCCCCACTTAAATCTTTATTTTATTCTGTTTTTAGTATTTGTTGTTATAGCGGCAACAGAAATACATTATCTGTGAAAATTTCAACTGTCTAGCTATCACGGTTCGTGAGATACAGCCTGGAGACAGACGGACGGACGGACGGACGGACAGCGGAGTCTTAGTAATGGGTCCCGTTTTTACCCTTTGGGTACGGAACCCTAAAAATCTAAAAATAGTTTTCTGCATCTCTATCGCTCTTGCATATTCGAGCGATGATCGATGTTGGCGCTAGACCCTATGTTTCTACTTTCGTTATTAGGGAGACACTTGCCCCGTAGAGGGTACTTTTCAATATTGACCTAACTTACTCTTTCATATATTTATTTAAACTAACACCATTTTCACTCATAATTTTATAACTAACACGGGACTTTAATCGCGTAAAACTTACGTTTATTTATGGCCTGACGTTTCGACCTTGACGTTACGTTCGTGATGGTCACAGGCAGACTGGTGAGGCAGACAACACTCACGACATCCGATGGGATGTTTTTTAGGGTTCCGTACCCAAAGGGTAAAAACGGGACCCTATTACTAAGACTCCGCTGTCCGTCCGTCCGTCCGTCCGTCCGTCCGTCCGTCCGTCCGTCCGTCCGTCCGTCCGTCCGTCCGTCCGTCCGTCCGTCTGTCACCAGGCTGTATCTCTCGAACCGTGATAGCTAGACAGTTGAAATTTTCACAGATGATGTCTTTCTGTTGCCGCTATAACAACAAATACTAAAAACAGAATAAAATAAAGATTTAAGTGGGGCTCCCATACAACAAACGTGATTTTTGACCGAAGTTAAGCAACGTCGGGCGGGGTCAGTACTTGGATGGGTGACCGTTTTTTGCTTGTTTTGCTCTATTTTTTGTTGATGGTGCGGAACCCTCCGTGCGCGAGTCCGACACGCACTTGGCCGGTTTTTCACCCTTACATTTGCTAATCACTGGATTCCACGAAGACGAAATCCCCTGTCCCTCATCCTGATTGAAATTTCGATGTTTTCTGATTTAAATTGCTTCACATACTTTCCTGCTGTTCGGTTACTCTTTCCTTTTATTCCTTTCTTCAATTAACCTTAATGACTTGGCCTGGGGGTCTTTCAACGGATGTGGTGGAGATAATTGACAAAAGGTTGACAGTAAGAGTTTTTTTCTTTTATTTATTTTTTCTTGTTCATCTTCAACTATTTATGAGGAGTTTCTCATTCGATTATCTACTTTATTTCAGGTAGCACAAGGGTGGAAGCCGGGCGCCGTGTCTAAATATATCCTAAGAAAACTGAAGCGCGCTACGCTACGCTCCGCAGCCGTGGCCGACAGTGCACCAGTGAAAAAATCCAAAATGAAATGCGGGGATAAACCCACTATCGTCATAAAAAAGAAGGATGGAGAGTATTCAGTCGAAATGCAAGTGACATCAGAGAACGAACAGAATTGCGTCGTATACGATCCACTTGTATATAAGATTGCATCTGCAAGCAACGAGGAAAGGGTCAGAAGGAGAGAGAGAAAAGCGAGAAGATTAATCAAGAATATGGTAAAGGAATTCGACGATCCCTTTCACCCAGACGTTTGTCAGCAGACGTGCGTTCGAGGTTATAAAGAGATTATTGGTGTTTTTGATTCTGAATGTCAAGGCGATGTTGGCTCCGTGACTGAAAGCTGTTCTTGTGAAGATGAGCAGGATCAGGAGCAGGATTCTGACGGCAGTTCCCTGGATCTCGACTGGGAGATACAATTCTCGCCGCCGAATGCTCGGGTCAAGAGCTAATGGTAATGACAAATGGGAGAGGCGTTTGGACGGTTGAATAAATTTAATAAATTCGAAGGGGGTCGCTCTCTTTAGATGTACGAGTACTTTGACGAGAAAATTAAATAGGTTTTGGTAGTCGTTAAATCAAGTGTTCTAGTAAAACATATTTATGACTATACACGCATTCATAATTCTTGCAATTAAAGATTCTTGTCATTACAGTTTAGTTGAAGCATGCTCTACCGGTAGAGTATACTCAGTAAGAGTACCTACCTATTACTACCTAGATCCCATGCTGCTACATTTCTGATAGTTGTACCGATTTTTGTAAAATGCCAGTCATTTTGAAATAAGTTTTTGGCACAAACTTTTTTCGTTGACTGTACTTTTCTTTCCACTCATCGAGAAAATTCTAACAACCCCAAATAATTAGTATGCGTTGAGTTGCGTTTATCACAGAGGCCCATGGCCACCTTCTGCCTCCATTATCAGATCCTCCATGTTATCATAATAGAGCATTGTCATCCGATTTGAATATGTATTCAAAATTTCAGCTTAATCGGAAATTAGGAAGTGTGTCAAATATATAGGACTCCCTATTCTGAATACAACCGACATATTTTTACGTTTCATTATTTTTCAATATTTAATAATATAGTTAACTAGGTAATATCTGATATATTTTTCTGGCCTAGGTTAATGAAGAGGAGAGATAATAAAACGAAACAAATTATCATTATCACTATCAGCTACTTATATCGCTCATATACAAATTCAACATATCCCATATGACTAGTGAGAGGGTGGTGTGCGGCGTTATCCTGACGTAGAGGGGCCCCAGCCCCTTGTAGAGGCCGTGGAGGCCCTCTGTCTTGTAGATCTTGCAGAGGGCGTCGAACACGCCTGTGTAGAGTAGGCCTCCGGTAGCGGCAGTACCTGGGGGGTAGAAAGGTTGAAAATATATTGCCGGACTTATAGGGCGAGATAGGACCAAAAAGTCTGCTTGTTTTTTTTGGATATCTTATTGAAGATTATGCCTTACAAAAACGTCTTAATATGTACACAGCTTAATACTCTTTGGTGAATTAATTATCTATGGCTAGCTGTCACACACATGTACTCATTCATTCCGATTTCTGCTCTGATCTAGAAGCCATCTTATTTAAGTAATTTGTGTCGTCCTCTTAGATATACATATCCTAAGTTATCTAAATAATCATCAACATATTTTTATCAACTGACGAAAGATTCTGTATGCTTTATATATAAAATATAAAGCTGCATAAATTTGGAGGACACGACTTTCATTTCTCCGCCCTCAACGCATCCCTGCCTAAGATTGGTAAGAACCTCGGTATCCTCTAGCACCCAGAGTGCAATAGGTTATACGGTCCCAGCAAAAAGGCCGAGAAAGAGGAAGGCGGAGAAGAGAAGACACAAATCAGTAAGTCACAACATAACCTACACACTATGTCCGAGACAAACACGTGCAACGTGACTCCTGTCTCCGGGACGCAGATTGAACGTTTGGCCGGCCCCCAGAACTATTTCTCATGGAAGTTCGCCGTCCGCATGGCGCTCATGCATGACGGATTATGGGAAATTGTGGAAAACGGGCCGACAGCAGGCGACGTTCGTGACCAGCGTGCGCTTGCCCGAATCTGCCTCTATATCAAGCCGTGTATGTACCAATATGTGAGAAATGCCAAGACTGCCAAAGACGCTTGGAAATGCTTAGCGGACGTATTCGAAGACTCCGGCTTGGTTCGTCGAGTTTTACTCCTACGACAACTTCATCGGATCGATTACGGTACGTTCTCCACTATGTCAGAGTACATTGAAGCGACAACTACGCTAGTCCAACAATTGGCTGACATCGGCAAGACTATTGAAGACAAGGAGGTTGCGGAAATACTGCTCAGCGGGCTTTCTTCGGAGTATGATTCCCTCGTGTCCAACCTGGAGACCATGAACTTGACAAGTACGCTGACCAGTGAAGTGGTACGTGCTAGGCTTCTGCAGGAGGAGTCCAGGAGGACATCGTCGGATGAGGGAACTGCACTTGCATCAATGAAAAGGACGCAGTCCAGGTGTCATTATTGCAAGAAACCGGGTCATATGAAGAAGAATTGCTTCAAGAGGAAACGAGAACGGAGGGGCTCTCCGATGTTTGTGGAGCAGGCTCTTTCTGCAACGGCTCTGGCGGTTGTTCCCAGCGATGTGATGTGTGTAGATTCAGGCGCGTCAGTGAACATTTTTAATAAAAAGGACTACTTTATTAGCTTCAAACCAGGTACTAGTTATATAATAGCGGCTAGTAAACATAAAATGAAATGTTTTGGTAAAGGTGATGTCCTTGTAGATGGAAAATTACTCTTAAAAAATGTTATGTACGTGCCAGATTGCTTAAATAATTTAATTTCAGTAAGTGAATTAATTAAAAATGATCATGTTGTGACGTTTCATAAAGATGGATGTGATATAGATGTCAAGGGTAAACGTATAGCAGCAGCTGAGTTAGTAAATGGTACTTATTGGTTGTTTAGGGATAGTGATTCGCGCAAATGGGAGAGTTCAAGGTCCTTGCAGAGGCAAGAAGCCTTGAGCTCCGCAGTAACTGATGAGGAGCTTTTGCACTATCGATTAGGACATATCAACACTAAAGATCTGAATAGTATTAGGGATAGGGTGCCTAACCTTTTTCAATTACAGAATCAGCAGGCTGACAAGTGCGTGCCTTGTTTGGAGGGCAAGCTGCCTTCCAAACCATTTCCCAAGGCCTCCAGCACAACTGTTGACCAGCCCCTAGCCCTGATCCACACTGATGTGTGTGGTCCGCTCCCTGTCAGCTTGGGTGGCGCGAGATATCTCCTGACAATCACGGATCACTACTCAAGAAAGTCCTTCGGGTTCCTTTTGAAGAGAAAATCAGAGGTGAGTGACCGTTTCATAGAGTTTGTAACCATGGTAGAGAGGCAGCGAGGCTTACCTGTACGTTGTGTTAGATCTGATAATGGTAAAGAATTCATAAACACTAAGCTTTCAATGTTTTTTAAAAGTAAAGGGATTGTGCATCAAACTACTGTACCATATTGTCCTCAGCAAAATGCGGTGGCAGAACGCCTTAACCGCAATTTAATGAATAAAACTAGGTGCATGCTACAGCATTCAGGTCTGGACCGCCGCTTCTGGGGAGAGGCAGTGACAACTGCCATATACCTTAAAAACAGGTCTCCCACAGCAGCCTTGGATGGCAGGATTCCGGAGGAGGTGTGGACTGGGTCGAAGCTGGACCTCAGTCACCTGCGCGTTTTTGGATGCATGGCATATGCTAAGGTACAGGATGTAAAGCGAAAGAAGCTGGATGCAAAGTGTAAGCCCTATGTGTTTGTTGGATATTCAGAAACCTCTAAGGGCTACAGATTGGCTGACTGTGATGACCCTAGTAAGGTTATTATATCCAGGGATGTTGAATTCTTAGAGCAAAGGTTTTACAATTTTAATCGGAATGACATTAATAATATCAATTTTAATTTTGAATTTCTTAATGAATTTAATTTTACAGATAATGATATTGATAATTGTGTGAATGAGAGTAGCACTGTATGTAGCAGGAATGAGAGTACTGCGACAGCTTCAGGGAGCAGGAATGAGAGTACTGTGACAGCTTTAGGGAACAGGAATGATAGTACTGTGTCAGACACAGGCAGCACTGGTGCGAGTGCTGATCCTGATGTTGCCAACATGAATGAGAGTAATGTTGGGGATGTTTGTGTGAATGAGAGTAACACAAGGGGCAAAAGCGATATTGCCAAGGTTAACCATTCTGATGGGAATGATAGTACCATGAATGAGAATGTCGTGAATGATAGTAACGATTTCAGTTATATACAAAATGAACATGATTATTCGTTAACATTTCCAGGTTCGGGAGACGAAAACTACTGCACGGTGAGCGAGGATGACTCCCTCGCTGACAGTCCAGCTGGTGAGGCGGACAGGTCACCGGGCGCGGGCTCTGCTCCAGGGGAAGCTGTGACGCAGACACCTGCCCCGCCGTCGACATCTGCAGGGCGTCCTGTGCGTAGTACTCGGTCTGTACTCCCTAAAAGGTACTGTGATACGGATTGGTCGCTAACGGCCACCACTGATTCGGAACCAACTTCATTTAAAGAGGCCATGTCTAGTCCTAATGCCACTGAGTGGCACAAGGCTATGAAAGATGAGTATGACTCTTTAATGTCAAATAAAGTGTGGAAGTTGGTTGACAGGCCGAAAAATACCAATATTGTCAAGTGCAAATGGGTTTTTAAAGTGAAGAACGACGCGGCTGGTAATTTCGTTCGTTATAAAGCTCGCTTGGTAGCGAGAGGTTTCACTCAAAAAGAAGGTATAGATTTTCATGATACTTACAGCCCAGTCGTTCGCCACTCGACAATTAGGATATTGTTTAGCCTGGCAAATGAGCTTGATCTCAATATTGATCACGTAGACGTAACCACAGCATTTTTAAATGGCAATTTAGATGAAGTTATTTACATGGAGCAGCCAGAAGGTTTTAGTTCAAATAATGATAAGGTTTGTCTCTTGCAAAAGAGTATTTATGGACTAAAACAGTCTAGCCGTATGTGGAATGCGCGTATACACAAGGTCTTAAGTGATAATGGTTTTATGCAATGCAAAAGTGAACCTTGTGTATATACCATGAAGACACATAATGATTTTATAATTATTGCTCTCTATGTAGATGACTGTTATTTATTTTACCCCAAGGATAGCCAATGTAAAAATAAATTATTAAAGTTATTAGAATCAGAATTTGATATTAAAAATCTGGGTCCAATCCAGAATTATCTTGGCATCCGTGTTACTCGGGATAGGAAAATTGGAACACTGACTTTAGATCAGTCGGTTTACATCAAAAATATTTTAAAAAGATTTAACATGTTAGATTGTAAGCCAGTGTCCACTCCTATGGTTCTCAATAATAAGTTACTGAAAGAAAATGTCACCTTGCAGGACGAGCAATATAAGTATAGAGAGTTGATAGGCTCCCTCATGTACCTGTCTGTTTGTACTCGTCCTGATATTGCATTTACCTGTAGCCAACTGAGTCAGTTTAATAACTGCTTTGGAAAAACGCATTGGTTAGCTGCTAAACGTTTGCTTAGGTATCTGGCTGGCACAATTAATTACGGTTTACATTATGTAAAAAGTGATCAATTGGTATTAAATGCATATACCGACGCCGATTGGGCCAATGATTGTTACGATAGGAAATCATATACAGGGTTTGTAATTAAACTTGGATCGAATGTAATTCATTGGGAATCTAGGAAGCAACAATCAGTTTCCCTTAGCTCAACTGAAAGTGAATACATGTCTATAGCTGATGTATCCAAAGATCTCTGTTTTGTAAAGCAACTTTTAACTGAATTATTACCAGATGTAAAGGTGCATATCATTGTGTATAACGATAATCAGAGTGCTCACAGAATTATTGAAAATAAAGATATTAGTCACAAAAGAACAAAACACATTGATGTGCGCTATCATTTTATTAAGGATTTAGTTCAGAAAGGTTTTATGACTGTTAAATATCTATGTACAGAGAAAATGATTGCAGATGTACTAACAAAGTGTTTAAATTCAAAACAACATTGTATGTTTAGGCATCATTTATGTGTTAGGCCTTGTTAATTTTTTTTGTTTTGCTAGTAGGTACTGTTGCATTTTGGATACTAACTGTGATATTGAACTGTAATGTATGTAATATTTTTGTAGGCATGTTATGAACTGTGATAGGCATGTAATAAGACTGTGATAAATATGTTTTGCTAGTTGTTATGAATATGTTTTGTAATAGGCATGTAATAAGGATAAGGACTGTGATATGTTTGCAACTTATGTTTAATGTCGTGTAATGTTTAAAAATGATGTAATATAGAGCATAGTTGTAACCTTTTCATATTAAGTTTTTGAAGTCAAGGGGAAGTATTGAAGATTATGCCTTACAAAAACGTCTTAATATGTACACAGCTTAATACTCTTTGGTGAATTAATTATCTATGGCTAGCTGTCACACACATGTACTCATTCATTCCGATTTCTGCTCTGATCTAGAAGCCA
This sequence comes from Cydia amplana, assembly GCF_948474715.1. NCBI lineage: Eukaryota > Metazoa > Arthropoda > Insecta > Lepidoptera > Tortricidae > Cydia > Cydia amplana. The sequence continues at coordinate 3,210,117 of NC_086074.1, read as the reverse complement.
TCTTATTTAAGTAATTTGTGTCGTCCTCTTAGATATACATATCCTAAGTTATCTAAATAATCATCAACATATTTTTATCAACTGACGAAAGATTCTGTATGCTTTATATATAAAATATAAAGCTGCATAAATTTGGAGGACACGACTTTCATTTCTCCGCCCTCAACGCATCCCTGCCTAAGATTGGTAAGAACCTCGGTATCCTCTAGCACCCAGAGTGCAATATATCTATTTAAAAATTATTTAAATCAAGTGATAATAGAAAAACTGTATAGTGCTAATGGAAATTGAACCTAGTTTGTTGGAGCCTTCCAGTTCTAAACGTCTAGGCAACAAAATTTAGGTAGGTATAGTAAAGTGTAAAAAATATGAGTGCACTCATCACACTCAAAAAATATATCCCATGGCTCTTATGCCAGCGAATTAAGAACTATGGGACATCTTTTTGAGTAACTGTACAATCTTTTTGACTGTATGTGCTTTTTTGTTCTTATAATTCTGTAGACTAAATAGTAGATAGTTGTAAAGTGAGTTATTTCGTATTCAGGCCAGATGTAGGTAACTTTAAATTGAGTGCGAAATAAACAATTATTATGACCAAAAAAACATTAGCATCAGCACCTTTCCCAACAGTTAAGTATATGCCAAGTTTAGTTTTCCCTTCCATCAACCAAAAACCAGTACAAATAAATTAGTAACTTACCAGTTATTTTAAACGTGCGTAAAATGAAATCCCTCGGTTCACTAGAATCTGTAAAAGATCTTCGCAAACTGAGGACTTGACTTAAAAATACATAAAGCAGCAGGGAAGAGGCAAAGACAAAGCTCCAAAGCGTAAGCAACAAGCTCCCTTCCCTCCATACCCTGATTGTAAATCCTCGTGTTCACGACATCGAACGGAGTTTCCAACATGACAACGAAAAAACTGCTCACAAAACTCGCGAGAAGTGCGCGAGTCACAGGATCTTTGCCGATTCCTCTTGCCTCCAACTCCTGCTTAGCTCTGCACACGAAAACAAGCCTTATTACTTATTACCCTGGTTGTAAAGTCGCACGGTGGTGACGTCGAAGGGACACATGGCCAGGGCTACCACAGCCCCGCTTATGGCGCTGGCAAGGACCGAGAGCCAGAACGGTGAGCTATCGCAAATGCCATGCGATGCCAGCCATTCTTTTGCTCTGGAGAGAAAAATGACAATTCACATAATTTTATGGCAAGGCAGTAAAATATTTACAGTACATGCACTTAATAAGTGGACGTGACTGAACCGTTGTAAAATGTACAGATGAAACGTACGAACGTGTCATGCTATTTCAGTCAGTCTCAGTACAAAAAAGTACTGAAGTTTACTTTCTTTTAACCTTCAATTTCATGACAGTTTCCTTTGCCAAATTCTGTCTCAATAGGTCAACTTGATGTGCTTATTTATCCTCTAGCCGCCCAAAAGCCTAGATATAAAGGTCCCATTCTAATGTCAATCATTATTTTGGCAAATCAAATTTGTAGACGTGTTGGCAAGCTTTGATGTCTGGGTGGCTAAAAGATTTCACAAATGGTCGAAAAATGGTGGCATATCGAGAAGAAGACTTACTTGGAGAAGGTAGTGAGTTGCGCGGCGCTGCCGACCGCCAGCCTCGTGCAGGCAGCGTTTAAACCCGCGAAATAACCCTTTAAGCCTTCTGAGGAATAGATCTTTGACATGCCGTCGAACATGCCTGAAATAACACATTCAAAAGTTATAAAACAAAGATCTTGAAGAAAGGATGCTCCAATTACTAATATTCCCAATATTAAGTTACTTATATTATTTTTTTCTTAGACAACAATATTTTTATTATTTATATTTGTTAATTAAGTTCTAAGCCTAGATATTATGGAAGAGCGCGCGGGGTCTTCTGTCACAAGTATTTTATACCTACTAGAAGACTCCAACCTTTACAACTGTACCCTCTTTGTTAACAAATAAACATTTTTCATTTTCATTTTCAATTACTGCTCTCCCTTAGACTCTAAGGCTTAGAGTATAATAATAGGTACTCGAAAATTTGTGGCGGGTGCCGCAGTGACCAGATATCGTTAGCCGCAAAAATGTTGAAGAGGCAGTTCTATCCATTCTCGGGGTATCATCTTGGGTCGTCCCATTCGTTTTTCGTCAAGTTCTAATTTAAGAACTTGACGAAAAACGAATGGGACGACCCAAGATGATACCAAATCTCGGGATCTTTAAAGTCTATTTTTTTTATTCGGTAGACTAAAGTCTATTTTTTTATTCCGTAGACTGAAATGACATTTCATAGTATGAGATGACACATGATGTTCATACTATGAAATGTCATTTCAGTCTACGGAATAAAAAAATAGACTTTTTTCTACTCCAGCACTTAAATGTGTCAATTAAATGACTGACAGTGATATCTAAAGCAATGTCATTTGAATGATTTGTCTTTAGGCTCATAAGATGACTGCTAGCAGTCATCTTATGAGTATAATACAACTGCTTTATTTTTTTTAAAGATACAAGTTCCGATCATCTTGATTGAAAGAGGTATGTTTTCATTTACAATAATAACTCTTTTTTTTTTTAAATAATAACTCAATTTTTTTTAAAAACTCTTTTTTTTTAATAATAACTCTTTTTTTTTTTTTTTTTTGCTGCAGCTGTCATAGAAAAAGTAATGTATGCAACAGTTCATAATTGGTTCTTAAAATTCTCGGGTCTTTTTTTACAAAACTCGACTACGTCTCGTTTTGTAACTTCGACCCTTGAATTTTAAGAACCCTTATTATATCACTGTTGCATAAACTACTATAATAACATTTCATAATATGAAATGTCATTTTAGTCTACCGAATAAAAAAATAGACTTTTGTGACGCCCCAGGCAAATGCTACAGGGCTTCGCCACTTATTGTTTAGTATATGCGTGACATCTTCTTATTTCAGTTTATAATTGTTATTTATGTAAACATGCAGAAAGCAACCAAATTATCTATGTTAATGTATGACAAAAATATGAATTGACAATTGTTGCGCAGAATGCGCACCTTTCCAGTGCTATTTTTTGATCACCTTTTTGACTTACCTTTATATCTGTGTTGTCTGCCCACCGCTATACTCGGATGTGAAGACGCCTGTATTCTCGTCTTGAGCACGGATACAGGGTTGCCAACAACCCCGCTGACGATGCCGCTCACGCTTGACCAGAACACGGCTTTGCTGATGGACACTTCGCCGGTGGCTGTGCTTGTCCAGCCGCGGACTTCTGATATGTGGTATAATCCTAATCTGTAAAGAGAGAAAGTATTTATTAATGTCGGTCATACATAATTGTCGTCGTCGCGAGCCAAATTGGCGTTTGCGTCCGCACGGCCTGATTTGATCGGACAATTTAATCAGACTGGCGAAAAATTGTCCCTGGACAGGCCTTTACCTGACAGAGTTCATTGTGAAGCCGAGCACAAGAGCCGGAGCGAGGCCTTTCTGCAACGCGAGGACTCCGTCGGTGCGGCCGATGACGAAGATGGCGTGCAGCATGCCTCGGTAACGCACCACCTGCCCTTCAACAAAATGGCACGTTCAACGTCTGAGAGGACTATTACAGGTACTTTTAGTTTAGTTGTTTGAAATGTCCCAAAAGTGGAAAAATTACTGTCTTGGGTGAGAGGCCGTGAGTTCAAGTCTTACCCAAGACGGTAATTTTAAATTTATACTAAGCTTAATGTCCCAACGATGTCGTTGTTCCCGACGCAAACTATAAGAGCATGTAATTATTATCAGTCATCACAATAAAATAAATTGGTATACAGGGTGGATTTTCTTTTTGGGTCAGTGAGGGCAGCTACCAGATCCCGTGCTGCTACGAGAAGATGGTCTAAGAAGACCTTCCCTCGATTTCAAATTAATGAAGATTGGCTTTTACAAATTTTGGAAAAAAACTTACAGGGTGCGAGAAAAAGGTCATTTTTGACAAACTTTTTTTGATGCCGATCGATCCCATTCCTATTAACCTCTCAGTTCCCAGTGGCTCCAATATGAGTCGGAATTGTATGGATTTGAGAGGTCCTGGGAAATGAGGGGTTAAGGATCAAAAGCTTGTATGGAACCAAAAAAAAAATTTCCGGCTAGAATAGCCACAAATCGAGGAAAACTTTTCCCATACAATTTGTATGAAAATGAAAACTTTTATTTTTCACATGCTATTTTTGTATACCAATCGATTCCATTCCTATCCAGTATCGATAGTTTCTTTGGGGTCAACTTACGGTAATGTACTAAAAAGCCACAAATTAATAAAAACTTTTTCCATACATTTACTATGGAGAAAACGTGAAATTTAATTCACATTTTTCTATCTGGCCAATCAGTCCTGTTACATTTAAGGACCATAATACTGTATGAAGATGAAGACATTGCTGTATAGGACTGATGGGCGAGATAGAAAATTGAGAATAACATTTCACATTTTGTTCATAGTAAATGTATGGAAAAAGATTTTATTAATTTGTGGCTTTTAAGTACATTACCGTAACTTGACCCCTAGGAAACTATTGATACTGGATAGGAATGGAATCGATTGGCATACAAAATTAGCATGTGAAAAATAAAAGTTTTCATTTTCATACAAATTGTATGGGAAAAGTTTTCCTCGATTTGTGGCTTTTCTAGACGGATTTTTTTTATGTTCCATACAAGCTTTTGATCCTTAATAGGAATGGGATCGATTGGCATAAAAAAGAAGTTTGTCAAAAATGAAATTTTTCTCGCACCCTATATGTTTTTTCCAAAATCTGTAGAAGCCAATCTTCATTAATTTGAAATCGAGGGAAGGTCTTCTTAGACCGTTTTCTCGTAGCAGCACGGGATCTGGTAGCTGCCCTCACTGACCCAAAAAGAAAATCCACCCTGTATAAATGCTACACGTACCAATGACTTTTATAGTTTTCAACTCAATGCAAGTACTTTTCCTTGTTTTCATCTAATGTGCAAACCTATCAACTCTATTATGTGCTTATAGGAGAACAACAACTAAGTACTTGAGTAAGATTTACGAAAAAAAAATCAACATGTTTGCTTTTAGAAATATAGAAATAGACGCCATAGAAACAATTTTGATTACAATTATTTCCCGAAAATTTACATTTCGGACGACTGTCCTTTAACCTTTTCGACGCCGTGTCAAACACAAAAGCTGTCACCCTGACGCCACGTCACCGTAATGTCAAAACTGAAATTGAACTTTATGCATATGCACGTAGGTCTATGTTGCTCTGTGGTCTGTGACCGATTAATGTCTTTGGCGTTGAACCTACGGTGCGGATATATCGGTCATTGGCGTCCAAAAGGTTAATCCCGCCCGATTAGTTAGAATCCGCCATAACTGCTCTTATTTGGCAGCGCCTTGGCATGACGTTTATGGAAGCGGTTTCCCACTCCGTCGCTTGCCAAAAAGAAAAAAAAATGTATCGGGAAAACTGATGTTACGAAAACTCACGTGACTATTTCCATGTACTTACATTTATTGAAGTTTCTATGGGCGTTTTCTTTCAACGATTGTCATCTTGGATTGGTAAAATAGGCTTATAGTCATTGATCACCTGCTGGTCCTTGGGCTGCAACTCCCCCTGCAGCTGCAGCCGCGTCTTCACCACGTCTATGGGGTTGGTGAACACCGTGGCTCCAGCGCCGGCCAGCCCGCCGATCACGAAATCCATGGTGACACTTCTTCACCCTTTAGAACAAGATTTCAGCATACACATACAAAGTTTTTGTATTAAAAAGATTTTAGCTGGCAGTCCCAGGCGATCGGTGGAAAGCATTTTTAGACCAAGCAAAGTCTGCAACGATTTTGATAGCATACGCAGTGCAAGTGTTATTTTATACGTCATAAATTCGTAGAAGTTTGACGTTTAAAATAACACTTGCACTGCGTGTGCTATCAAAATCGTTGCAGACGTTGATGATAGAGTTAGAGCGAGATATTTACTCTAACTCTATAATCGTGCAAACAATTAGCTAGGTAACAACATGATAATCTTAGAGCCAACTTTTATTATATTGCGTTAAAAATAGTGAAATTAATTAATAAATGACCTAGCGACCCGCCCCGGCTTCGCATGGGTTAACAAATTACGCACGGACCTTCCTCAAGAATCAGTCTATTGATAGGTATGAGAAAACCGCATGAAATCACTCTATCGATATGATCGATAGGAGATCGCATGAACATCCGTTCAGTAGTTTTTAAGTTTATTGCGAACATACAAACACACAAACAGACAGACGCGGCGGGAGACTGTATTATAAGGTGTAGTGATGATAAATAAATATAATCACATCTTATAATCATATAGGAAGCGGAAATACAGCACGGTCTTATCAGGACAGTCCTTCCATGGTTCTTAATTCCTATCATTGAATAAGCATTGAATGGACTTTAACCCCAGGCATAGACAATGCACAAGTAACCTAGTTTAAATCGTTAGCACTGTATCGGAACGGAACTAGTTTAAAAAGTTTGATAACGATAACTCAGAGCGCGCTAAAACTATTTCTATCAAAATTAATTGTGATGTGACATTAATTAAGACATGAACAAAATAAACACGAATTTCTAAATATAGATATTAGGTATGGAATACGTATAGTTCAACTCACTGTGGCCTTGAAAAAATAACGCGAACGAAACACTACACTACTGAATATACTGAAAACCTTATCAAATCTGACACATTTTAACAAAATACACGTCCAGACGTGTACTTATCACAGCCACTTTACCTTTGCTATCGTTTGGATCTTGCGTGACATTGAAATTATTACGTTACGTCAGTTAGCGTTAACTTCAAAACGACTTTAGCGACGCTTTTCTGTAAATAAAGCATGACCTTTTATGAAAGTAATGTGGAGTTAGCGATACAATTATACATTTGCGGTCCGTGAGGTCGCTACTTGCCAACAGACATTCTAATTTAGTATGAAACGCAGTTGGTTTCGCATTTGTCCGCCTGAATTAAATAAGTTTGCGGTAGTGCGAGTGTATTTTTGTTATACAACATGCTGGTGACGTCACGAGCACGACACGAGCGTGGTTTGACATGGGTTTGGCAAGCGTGCGAGTGAATGACAGAATTTTATGGCACATTTGTAGAAGTTCATTCATTTTAGTGTTTTAATAAATCTCTCTTAATTATTTTCTAGCGATATATTTAGTTTCACGTCATGTCATGACGTAAGGTAGGTCAAGAGAAACTTAGTAAACGTACTATCTCATCTCGCGGTGTCTCCCAATAGTAGATTGTTAACCAAGAGGTGAAGGCACTAATTTCTGCCGAGGTAATTAGTTTGGTGCTCGAACGCAGTTAGAGCGCCAATAGTCCGAGGCTGAAATGATGTCTTTCACCTATTTGGTTTTCCCTACCAAAAAAAAAACTAATTTCTATTATGCTTAACTTTAAAAAATTAAAAGATTCGTCCTTGGAAAGTTAAATGCTTGCAGAAACGTATCACTTTCGCACACCTTTTAGAAAAACAATGACCCTCTTTCAGTGCATGAGAAATTTATTTATTTATTTATTTAAAGTTTGTTGCACAAAATATATACAACAATGTACAAATGGCGGACTTAATGCCAAATGGCATTCTCTACCAGTCAACCATAGGGCCAAACAGAGATACCTTCAATTGAATGAGAAATGATATTCATAGAATAGGTAAGGGATGAGAGCCATGAGAGGTACCGTAAAATGGGGTGAGTAGGGTAAAACTGAACTTCAAACCTCGATAACATTTTATTTTTACATATGAAAACTGAATGGTGTATACAATAAGTGTTCCGGACGTTTGTATTTTAGATTTTATTTTATTTTGGGTAGTTCTATTTCATAACTTTGACGATAAAGAGGAAAACCCACCTCACCCCGTAGTGCCTCGTATTTGGGGTGAGAGGGGTTTTCATACAAAGGTGATTTTGAAAGATTGATGGATCGATTTTTTTTTATTATGTGTATTACTATAGCTCCATTTTAAATTGGAATACATTATTTTTGTAGCAGTAGCCTTAAAATCCCTTCTCACCCCCCTCTCAAACCTTCTCTCCCCTTTCATAACCCACCTCTCCCCGCGAAACCTACTCACCCCGTTTTACGGTAATCGTTCGTGTCAGGATTGTGATACTTAGTATTTTGTAACATTATTATATTAATTACAAAATAGAAAAACCTTACCTAGGCTCTATAGCACTTGAAGAATATAAATAGACGTTGGAAATTTCCTAAAACCACCCCGTTTACGTAAAAGCTATCCGGTTAATAACCGTGCCGGTTCTCGGAAACATCAGTCAGCTGCTGAAGGCCAAGGGCAACTAGGCCGCCCGTGAACTAGAATGAGGCTAGAAGCGTTTGCCCTGTGAAAATAAAACCGGCCCAGTGCGAGTCGGACTCGCGTTCCAAGGGTTCCGTACATTAAATCCGACTCACGGTTGACTGCACATTTCTAATAGGTTTTCCTGTCATCTATAGGTAAAGAACTGTATTTTGTATATTTTTTCAAAATTTTATACGCAGTAGTTTCGGAGATCGGAGAGACAGACAGACGCACGAGTGATCCAATAAGGGTTCCGTTTTTAGGGTTCCGTACCCAAAGGGTAAAAACCGGGACCAAGACTTCGCTGTCCGTCCGTCTGTCACCAGGCTGTATCTCATGAACCGCGATAGTACTTTCACTGAAATTTTCACAAATGATGTATCTCTGTTGCCGCTATAACAACAAATACTAAAAATAAAATAAAATAAATATTTAAGGGGGGCTCCCATACAACAAACACGATTTTTTTGCTCTATTTTTTGTTGATGGTGCGGAACTCTCCGTGTGCGAGTCCGACTCGCACTTGACCGGTTTTTTCCTTTTGAGGAAGTGCCAATCCGATAACGGACCCCTATGGTAAACACAGATGTTAGAGAGTGCCCTGTGGCATGAAGTCCGCCATTTTTAAGTTACCATTCTTTTTATGCCATAATAACAAATAAAATACAGTCTCTTCCAGTTTTCCGACTGGCGTTTCACAATCGTGTCGGTGAATGAATCGCGAGTTAAACCTTTGCTTGCTTACGCACTTAGCGCATAACGCAAAGGAAAAAGGACGCACCATGATTTGTATACTTTTATTAAGGTACGTCATTTCTGAATTGTGGCATATCGTGGTAATGGGTGATTACTGATTAGGGTGAGTAATGTTGACTGTGTGACGCGTCCATGGGTAGGTAACAACTATATATAGTTACCTACCGTCAAAGAAAGACTATTATACAGGGTGTCTCATTTAAATCGGTCAGTATGGGAAAGTCTGAAACTATAAGACATACGAAGATCTGTTCTTAGGAACCATGTCATCGATTTTAATAACATGAAAAACTGCATTCATACATTTAAAAAAAACGGTATACTCAAAATAATAAAAAAGGCGGTGGTCATTTCGAACACTTGCTAAATATAAATTAAAGAATATGAAAACAATGCATTTTATTCATTTTAGACATCATGTTTCATAGTAAAATGTACTGCTTAAGACCTACACAATCGATATCCAAATAAAAATAGTTTTAGTTTTATTTTTCAAAATGTCCGGGTTCGATTCCCAAGCTGAGAACAGGTTTTTTTTTAATATAATGCAGTTTTTCATGTTATTAAAATCGATGACATGGTTCCTAAGAACAGATCTTCGTATGTCTTATAGTTTCAGACTTTCCCATACTGACAGATTTAAATGATACATCCTGTATAATCTGGGGTTATTATATAGTCAATGAATTTGTCAATTTATTATGAGAAATAATTTGAATCTAAACTTATATAAAGAAATAATAAAAATACAATACTTATTTAAAAGCTTCAAACAAACGGAAATAAAAAAAAATTAAATAGGTACCTAATAGGTACTACCTATAGCTTATAATTATTACGTTTGTATATGTAGGTACCAGAATTTGTGCGTAGGTTCAAGCTGTCGGATTACTTAGGATTTAGTTGAATGACACGGCATTTAGGTACTTTAATTGGAATTAGGATATACATACCATATACTTACAATAGGTACCGAAGGCTTTGTAAAGGCCGTTATAAACACAAAGATGACAAATTATTGGATATTCAAAGACAACGCGGAGAAGATAAAATAGGGATATGAAAAACTTGAGGCCAATTTTGTAAGTCGATAAAATTCTCTCCAAATTCTCCGATGTCCGATCTTTTATAGTATTTTTCAAATAGCTTGGGTACGGTGACAGCAATCATGTACCTACAATTTTGCGAGATTTCGTTTTTTACCGTTATCACCGTACCCAAGCTAAATAAATAAGCCATCAAATACTTGGTCTCTTGTCTTAAAGACACACAGTTAGGTAGGTACCTTCAAAATAAATGCCCGAAGATTTTGAATTTTGAATTTTTGTACTTAAATATATCAGGTACACATTTTGATTGTTCCTGACTAAATTATACACCTTCCGCCCGTGCAAGTTACACAAAAACATTAGTTGTCCTTCGACCGTTATTATTTGGTTATTATGATACCTACCCCGGTGAGAGTCAGGATGGCGGGTGTATGTAAACAAAAATAAACAAAAAGCATACCATATTTTAGTACCTAATTTGTACTATTTGGTACCTCATATACAAAAATTAGTACCTCACGGTATTTAAAGTTATCAGCAAAAAACGTTACACCCGCCAACCTGACAGTCAGAATGGCGGGTGTATTTTATTACGCTATGATCCCGCGATTATTGATAAATTCTATAAAAGCCAAATTTTAGTACCTTTTTAGTACTTTCATATTCAATTATAAATTGAGCCATTTTATTTGTGGTTTCCGAGTTATACTCATTTTACATTTTGCATTGCTATTAAAAAAATTCAGGCGCTTTAATTTTTCACCGTATTGATATCGTTTTTAAGAAAAAACGCTACGCTACAACTATTTTTATTACGCCAGGATTTAGTACCTTTCATGATTAATCTGTTACCCTTTCACGGGTAATCTGTTAGGTTCAATTAACTATGAAAATTACGTCTTACAAATGGCCAGGCGCCATGTCAAAGGATTCTTCCTAAGAAGAAATTCCGCTCTTCGTTGTGCATGTAATTGTGTACATAATACCTACTCTTAAGTAGGTACATGGTGATTAATCAAATAAGAAGAGTGGAGATCGAGGGGGGGAGGCCTTTGCCCAGCAGTGGGACACTGTAATTGTATAGGCTTATAATAATAAAAATAATAGGCCCATCTAGTGCGCGGCAAGTCCCCACCTGCCTCGATAACTTGTGAACACATTGTTATGGCAGGTGTCCGTACGTCTTTGTAATAACCCAGTCTCATAGTCCACCCAAACTTCAATCCATAGATCGGTATACTGTTCTCTTTTTCTACAATAGTCCCAATGCCTCTGTCTATTGTTGCACCTGTGAACGGGTTCCAGCAGGCGTTCTACATGACATAAAAGCTCTCCAAGGGGCCTCTACGTGTTGGATCTGTGTCCCCACGCAAGCCTATCAATAAACCGGGATTATAGGCCCGTGATATCCAAGGAGATACAAAAATAATAATATTTATAATAATACACTAACTATCCGTCCTGAGCAATTTCTATTTCGTTAATGTCTGCCCTATTATTGGGCACATTAATGTGCAATTGTTTTACAAGGGGCAAAGTTGTTGTTTAATATCCTCGTGCTAATATTGATACACGAGTAAGTGAAAGTTTCAAAAATAGAACCATGAGCGTAGCGCGTGGTTCTAAAGTACAGGAATCTTGAAAGTAGCGAGGGTTTCAACTACAACGCATGAGGCTTAAAAAAACTTTGCTACCAAATGAAACACAATTTCTTTCCACACCAACGCGAGGAAAATACTTAAACAATTTGAAATCAAATTAAATAAACGAATGCTGTAATTATTAGTGGCTTTTGTTCACTAAGTATTATACATTAATTAAATTTACAGAAATAGGCATGCACGTCATGCTCGGCGTTTTGGCACTTTTATATGCAATTATGATTATGGTAAGTCAGGATTATGATAATCATATTGATCATATGACCAGTCGATAGAGTGTGTGCAGAAGAGTCGTGGAATGTAAGGCATATTTATACGAGTATAAATATTTTTTTCATTTTTATTTTCAAGGCAGCCCATACATTTCACGACTCTTCTCTTTCCGCACAGACTCTATTAATCTTTACAAGAAATTATAATTTTCACACTCGACTTAAAATAATAATTATTGTTGAACTTTTTTAAGGATGCACATGTTTAGCGGTATTTTTTTAACACCATTTCATGATAAAAACAAAGGTGTGTTACTAGTAGATTGTTAACCAAGGGATGAAAGGCACTCATTTCTGCCGAGGTAGTTTGGTGCTCGAACGCAGTGAGTGCTGATATGATGCCTTTCACTCGAGTTAAACACTCTACTTTTCATTTCGAATACGAGGAAAGTAAAATACGTGTTTTATTAAAACATGACTAAGTATAGAATTATATATTAAATCTTGAGGGTACTTATTACAATTACCTCACAATTTAGGCAAAAGTATCGTTATTTATGGAATGGGGAGTTAAATATCAGAATGAAAATTGTATAACAAATCCATTTAAACTCAAATTTCAATTGCTTATCGTTAAAATTTTAACATAGTCTTATTTGCAACTTAACGTAACATGCTCTACGTAGTACGTAGTGCAGAAACGTATCATCAACACCTTTTAGAACAACATTCTATCAGAGCATAAGAAATATATTTCCATCCATTTTGATCCTGATTTCGGTTTTAAGTTTCGTTATTTAGATTTACTTATTTCCATCCGCTCTAAAGGAAAATTAAAGACACAAAAGGCGCTAATAGGGTTCAGTAATGAAATTTATAATGGTACATTACGAAAATCTTGCACAAACACGGCTTGCACGTTTTTATTTAGATAAAATAACGACATTTGAAAAAGTAGTCGATATAAAACAGTCAATCACCGATAGGTTATTAATCTAATATCTATACTTAATATACCTCCCTGGCAACGGAAATGCACTTATTTTTTGGCCAACCTGTATACCTAGCTAGTGTGAATCATTAAGTTGACGAAGAAGAAAGTTTGTCAAGGAAATGCTTGCGTAGCATAGGTACGCTTGAATGTGAATTTGGTCTGCGCTTACCTGATAGAGAGTGGGAGAACGTTCCAAAGTCTGATAGCCTATGCCTGTACATGTACCTACATACTATGCCTTAAACAGTTTTTTGAAAAAAAAAATCACTATAGCCTAGTTCGGACTATATTAGTCGAGTGGCGAGTATTTTAGTTAACTAAAATCGGTCAGCTAAACTAAAATCGTTCGCACTACAGATGAGGCCACAATGAAGAGCGGAATTTCTTAGGAAGAATCCTTTGACATGGCGCCTGGCCATTTGTAAGACGTAATTTTCATAGTTAATTGAACCTAACAGATTAACCGTGAAAGGGTAACAGATTAATCATGAAAGGTACTAAATCCTGGCGTAATAAAAATAGTTGTAGCGTAGCGTTTTTTCTTAAAAACGATATCGATACGGTGAAAAATTAAAGCGCCTGAATTTTTTTAATAGCAATGCAAAGTGTAAAATGAGTATAACTCGGAAACCACAAATAAAATGGCTCAATTTATAATTGAATATGAAAGTACTAAAAAGGTACTAAAATTTGGCTTTTATAGAATTTATCAATAATCGCGGGATCATAGCATAATAAAATACACCCGCCATTCTGACTGTCAGGTTGGCGGGTGTAACGTTTTTTGCTGATAACTTTAAATACCGTGAGGTACTAATTTTTTTATATGAGGTACCAAATAGTACAAATTAGGTACTAAAATATGGTATGCTTTTTGTTTAATTTTATTTACATACACCCGCCATTCTGACTCTCACCTACCCCGTCCTCGGCCTGGTCGTGCGTTCCTATTTACGAATGGCGGCCTTTTGCCTCTAACGGACCAGAGTCATTGTGGCCTCGACATCGGTTACACATATTTAAGGCTTCGTCACACAGGCGCGTTTTCCGGGCGTTTTTAGGGTTCCGTACCCAAAGGGTAAAAACGGGACCCTATTACTAAGACTCCGAGTTACTTACTAAGAGTCCGACTCGCACTTGGCCGGTTTTTACATATTAAACGCTCACGCCCCACCCACAAAACGCGCCTGTGTGACGGAACCTTTATAGTCCAGCCAACTATTTGCGCCACTAAAAATTTAAATTTGAGGGAAATCGGTTTGATCGCCGGTGTTTTTCTAATCGGTTCCAGATTTTGATCCGCAGCTGAAATGAATAGAGTTTTTGGTTTTGAAAACCGGTACCTATTTGATATGGTTTAGGTACTTACTGAAAAACTTTTTTTTTGGGTGCTGTAAGCTACCTAATAATTTTACTGACTGTACCTAATATCGTTCCTGTTAATTTGAATTGTGATTAAACCATTTAAATAAGAATTTTCGTAATGTTTGGCTTTTCTTTTTTAAATTAATTCGTTTGAAAAAAATAATGTAATTAAATCATTCGAAGAAATGGACAATCAGAACTATTCAGAACAATCCATACTGCACTCGTAATGAAGAATGCAGTAAATTGCAAAAACAAAGTTTCGAGAAAAAGGTGATTGAAGGTTTTTTGTGAAATTTTATACCAAAGGAGATAAAATTATAACATATCTATATTTTTATAAAACTTGAATTAGTACTTTCTGTCGTATTACAGATATACAGATATACAGATCTTTATTGGTAAAATTAACTACATTTTAAAAGTCATCCAATCGTTCTTAAAAATAACAAATTTATTAACAATTATAATTTAATATTATATTATAGATTTTTTGGATCAATGATGTATTGTTTAGTTATTATTAGTTTGATACTGGTTTGACTTGAGACGACCGCTCGCCTACGCTCAACCGATTGTACATAATACCAGCCCTGCGCTTGACCCAATTGTCCACACACCACGTGCTATGATTGCCTCATGATGTGATTGCTGATGCCTGATTTATTTACGCGACCTACTTTTGTTGATGAGATGGCTTCAAAGGGGGTGAGTCCTTATCACGATGCTAAGTTTAAAAATAACTGCTTTTCGGTTTTCGATCGTATATTAGTCATCATTGAAGTGTCATTCTATGAAACTTGCTAACTACGTTAACAAAAGTCACTAGTAAATTTATATTTTTTGACAGTTTCAATATGACGGTTTGTTTACATAGTTAGCAAGTTCCATAGAATTTTTTACACTTTAGGATGTGATAATGTGAGCGTCAGGATGACAGGACCATGATGGCTATTTATAACGAGTGTTACTCCAAGATTTAGTACCTATTTAGTACTATTTGGTACCTGACATCAAATATTTAGTACCTCAATAGAAATCGAGAAATATTGAAAATAAAGTGGCCAGCCATTCTGACGTCAGGTTGACAGGACCAAGTCCAGTTCCCCTATTTGTAGGCGTTATATCGAATCCATCTTTTGACAAAGATTTAGTACCTATTTAGTACTTTTCATAATTATTCTTCTTATTTAATTTCGACTATACGTAAAAAAGTTACAGCTAGAATAAACTTTCTATGTGCACCGTGGTGCAGCCAGTCAATGTGAACCGGGCCTAAAAGTTTGTTCAAAAGTTAATATTTTTGACTACAACATTTACTTTACGTTGTTTGGCCAATCCAAAATGAACCACGAGCGTAGTGAGTGGTTTGAAAGTGGAATCTTGAGCATTGCGAGGATTTCAAGGCATGAGGTTTCTACCGAGTGACACACTACATTTTAAAATTTAAAAGAAGTCAATTTTACCAGCCAACATGAGGAAATAACTCGAATTTATTACATACATACATATAATCACGCCTATTTCCCGGAGGGGTAGGCAGAGACCACGGATTTCCATTAAACGGTCGCGGTGCGGTGCACTCTCGCTCACTTTCATGAAAAATCACAAAATTGAATATTTTTTACTAAAATTTTACCCACAATCAATTTTTCTGAGCAGATATGAAAGAAATTATATCATACAAATGAAATAAATCCTAAAACCGCAACTAAATACTATATTTAACCTCTTATGCCATTTTAAACTTACATAACAATAACGGTATTAAAAAGAAAGAAAAGGTACCTTGTGGTTAAGTTACATGATGAGGCATGATGATGATGGAACAGTTAAGATAAACTAATCTTATTTTGGGGTTAAGTTAAGATAGTATAATATATCGTCTATTTCTTATCAATAATATATTTTGGTTGCCATTGAAGACAAGCGGCTTTGAGGTTGGATGACCTATAGCAATGCGTCGGATGTTGGCATTTTTCAGCAAAGAAATGGCAGATTTATTGCACCAAATGAAGATTATTCTAGTCAAGAAAGACTTGACGAGGGTAACTTTGATATAATAGCAGGCTACATGGATTTGTAATGTAGGTCCGATGTACGGTTATACCTAATAGGTATTGCCTAGGCCCCCCGACCAGAACTGAAATTATCAAATTAGTTTTTCAGAATGCTAATACAGTTCTTTACCAAACTTCTTTTCCCGTATTGCCTAGGTATTTTTGGAATTTTCAGTCACTCCTCCATAAGCTACCTTTTCTACTAAACTTTGAGAAGACATTACTAGGCTTATAACTTACTTATAACAAAAATAAAATGTAATATGTAAATAAACGTTAAACATTAAAGTTTCAGATCACATAATAATAATAAAATGTGGGATGTTGATTCGACGATCATAGTTGTTTCAGCGAACGGTCTGATAGCGAAGAGTCTCGACCAACATCTTGAGAGACTCTCGCTAGGTGGTTGGATCAATGGACAGATGCAGAAGGTGGTGATCATGGACACGGCGCGGATAGTCCGCCGGTTCCTCTCTCTGCGGCCCTGACCACCGGTAGCTTGGGCCTTGCCCCGCTGCCGGCGGCACCCTAGGTTAGGTTTTTTATAATGTGTTTATATGTATTTTTTATTTTTTTGTAAGTGTTTTGATATTTTACTTTTATATTCATATTATAAATAACCTAATCTAAGAAATTAAATGAATAAAAAAAATAGCATTACTTCAACTCTTTTTACAAAACATTTAATATCTCCGAAACTAGAAACCCTCATAAGGTACCTTTTCCCGTGGAACGTTACAAATTGACTTTAAGTGATGATTTTCAATTTTAAGTGAGTATTTCCCTCAAGTTGGTGTGGTCAAAAATGTAGTGTGTCACTCGGTAGAAACATTGTTTAAACCTTGCATCCTCATGCCTTGAAATCCTCGCAATGCTCAAGATTCCACTTTCAAACCACTCACTACGCTCGTGGTTCATTTTGGATTGGCCAAACAACGTAAAGTAAATGTTGTAGTCAAAAATATTAACTTTTGAACAAACTTTTAGGCCCGGTTCACATTGACTGGCTGCACCACTGTGCACATAGAAAGTTTATTCTAGCTGTAACTTTTTTACGTATAGTCGAAATTAAATAAGAAGAATAATTATGAAAAGTACTAAATAGGTACTAAATCTTTGTCAAAAGATGGATTCGATATAACGCCTACAAATAGGCATAGATGGTAGTATTTCTATAGATGTGGCCTACCGCGTGCCCCCGTAAGGGAGAGACATAGATGACGTCACAAACCCGGGGATACCATATAGTTAAAAATTACCCCAATATTATCAAATGTTGGGGTAATTTTAATCACGTCCGCGAGTTGTTCGCCTACGTAAGACGCAGCGATAAATAAAATATCAATGGGCCAATTTTCTTTTCTTTTTTTATTTATTTAGAAAACAAACAGCCTTTTACAAATAAGTCTTACAAAAATGACTAAAAATAGGCCTAAAGTTTCATACGTTACTAATTTGACTATTACAAAGAAAAGTAAATAGGTTACTTAATTATAAATTACCTGTAGGTATAGTTGTGAGTACAACACGCAAATAAAGTAAGAAAACAATGCAAAATATTTACTTGAAACAATTTTTCAATTACTAGTAAACAAAATATGCCGAACTTTATTCTTGAAAACGGACCAACTATGAACAAAAATGTCTATAGCCCTTGCTACACGGTCGCCGACAAGCCCCTCAGACCGCGTGGCCTTGGTCTGGACGGACCGTGTAGACAGTTGTTTCCAACAAAATTTGACCAAAACTGACCAAGGTCAGACCAAGGACAGACGGTTAGAAGGCTTGTCGGCGACCGTGTAGCAAGGGCTTATATCATTAAGCGATTCATTATACATATTACAAGTACGCCTAAAGAAAGAATTTTTAGCATACTGTGTGCCACAGGAAGAAATAGAAAAGGTAGATTTTCGTAATATGCTTTGAGCATACATAAAATACATTTAGCACGCGTGCCTGCATCTTGTGGAAATCTGGAGGTAATAAACGAAATATTCATTTTGTAATTTGTCACTCTTATTGCAAAATTAAGAATTAGTGCCTGCAGCATAATCAATTAGATTCTCTGAGTCGCGGCAAAACCCCCTATAACGTTAGAAAGAATCCGTAATGATTAAATAATAGTTATTTGTACAACAAGAGATCAAAGTTTGATATTTCTTCGAGTGCTTATTTTGAGTCCCGTGCAAGCGAAAGATTCTATACTAGATTCACGAGCGTAGCGAGTGAATCTAATTTAGAATCTTGAGCGTAGTAAGGGACTCAAAAGCGCACGAGATGTAAATAACTTTGATCTCGTGTAGTTCACAAAACTTTTCACCTCAGCAGTGAGAACATATTAGAGAACCCAAAAAATGTATTCCTTCTTCATCACTTACCTCTATTCACTCATGTTTTCTTAAGATATACCAACAATAAAATTTTCACCTCAGCAGCTCGAACAAGGATACTTTGCTACTTAAAAACAGTGAGCAAAATCGCGTTTTGCTCACTGAGGGAGCAAAATCGCATTTTGCTCATTTTGTGTCACTCAGTGAACAAAATGCGATTTTGCTCACTGTTTTTAAGTAGCAAAGTACCCTTGTTCGAGCTGCTGAGGTGAAAATATAATTTACATTCTAATTTAAACACAGTTCAATTTTATTGTTCGTATATGTCCAGTTCTACAGCAAAATTATTTATAAAAATGTTATTAAAATACAAAATACCCGAATTTTGGGGTAATTGTATGCATCACGGGCTGGTATCCCTCGAATAATAGCAATGCGACTAAATTGAATACACGTTATTAAAAGGGTGACGGCTTACTGTCAATATGCGTACGTAATTTGGTCGGTTAATTTATCAGGAAATATTTATAGGTTAATTTTTTTACCCGAGTTATTATTTACTGTAAATGCTTTTTCTACTCAGATTTTAATTGATATAGATTGTAGGATGCTGTTACTAAGCATGATAATGTCACCGAAGTATAAAATACTGTATTTACCTGTGAAATGTTACGTTGTCCTGTTTTTGCCGGCAGTCACTTGTACAGCGCAAAACTGAGCAATTCACCATATTTGTTGAATTGTTAAGTACTACTACATGCACACGAAACACTGATTTCAATATTTTTCCTGATAATCTTTGCACTGTTCATATGTTTCACACCAATTTGACGTTTACGCATTGTTTGTATCCCACCATAAACTACGGTGGGGAATAAAAAAATATGAGACTGTGACAAAGACAAACAATAATAGCGCTTTCTCTGCTATTCCTAGTGAAAGATACATAAGACCATCCCGTTCTGTCAGTTATCCCCACCACTCATGCCATGCCCTCGCAAATAGGGGAACTGGACTTGGTCCTGTCAACCTGACGTCAGAATGGCTGGCCACTTTATTTTCAATATTTCTCGATTTCTATTGAGGTACTAAATATTTGATGTCAGGTACCAAATAGTACTAAATAGGTACTAAATCTTGGAGTAACACTCGTTATAAATAGCCATCATGGTCCTGTCATCCTGACGCTCACGTGATAATAATTCTAGAATTTTTCGTTGGTATACTCAGCTCTACAAACAAACTCGTCTTGGATGGGGGACCCTAGAATTAGGCCCTGGATTTTGCATTATTTATTTGTTTAAACTTTTATTGCACAAAAAATATACAACCATATACAACAATGTATAAATCGGACTCATATTTTATTTGCCAAAATGAAATAGGTAGGTATATATTTATTTACCAAATTGTAGTGATGAACATAAATCAAAACCAGTACACACGCATAACAAATTATTTCATTGGAATCAACCTGCTGTAGGTACTGTACCTATACGTTTCTACCAAGCTACGCTCGTAGCGCTACGCCGTAGCTCGTAGCATATTATAATTGGTTAAGTAGTTAAATCTAGTTTACGTATTATGGGCATTTTCACTTTACTGTGCACCTTTAACGGCCGGTTAATTAGCACTCGTTACAAAACTGACGGTCAATGTCAGATCCCATACATTTTGTCAGGAATGTAACGGTTAGACGTTACTCTGAAACACGACTTAAGTCGCGCTTTAAAGTGCAAGATAAAATGAAAATGCCCGTATATTATATATGCGTGATGACTTGGGAATAACACTTACTTATAATTATTTAAGCCGCAAAAATCAAGTTCAGTACCTATATCCTATATGTATAACTTTACACATCAAAAGGTACCTACCCTAATGTTACCATAGTTATTTTACCATAAATAAACTCTTACCATACCTACACAACCACAAATATTTTCGAAAGACCAGGGGCCCGTTTCCCAAGCAATGAGCAGCTACCGGTGAGCTTTTGAGCAACGGGCCCCAGGGGGCCTAGCCAAGATGCCAATCTTACATCGACAAACGCTAAACGAAAATAAAGAATGTATCGGGATGACAGATGCTATACGAAAAGTCACGTGTACCTTTTTTTAGGGTTCCGTAGCCAAATGGCAAAAAACGGAACCCTTATGGATTCGTCATGTCTGTCTGTCTGACGGTCTGTCTGTCTGTCTGTCTGTCTGTCTGTCTGTCTGTCTGTCTGTCTGTCCGTCTGTCTGTCTGTCTGTCTGTCTGTCTGTCTGTCTGTCCGTATGTGACAGCCGTGACATGTCCGAAACTATAAGAACTATACTGTTGAAACTTGGTAAGTAAGTAAGTAGAACTGTGAACCGCATTGAGATTTTCACACAAAAATAGAAAAAGAATAATAAATTTTGGGGGTTCCCCATACTTCGAACTGAAACTCAAAATTTTTTTTTTCATCAAACCCATACGTGTGGGGTATCTATGGATAGGTCTTTAAAAATGATATTGAGGTTTCTAATATCATTCTTTTCTAAACTGAATAGTTTGCGCGAGAGACATTTCCAAAGTGGTAAATTGTGTGTCCCCCCCCTGTAACTTCTAAAATAAGAGAATGATAAAACAAAAAAAAATATGATGTAGGTATACATTACTTCCACCGAAAATTGGTTTGAACGAGATCTAGTAAGTAGTTTTTTTTAATACGTCATTAATCCCCTAAATACGGAACCCTTCATGGGCGAGTCCGACTCGCACTTGACCGCTTTTTTCTTTTTTTCCATACATTATTTATTTCGTCAAACCAAATTTGTTAGTAAATAAGAGCACAAAAAACTATAGGTACTCATCCTTTTCTTTTGGGTGCTAGTGTAAGACAAAGATAGTATGATTCTCTCTGTCTATGTTTGAAATGAGACAGTCCTTTGAGAAACTATGAGTTTCGATTGGCGTTATAATTAAACTTACGTTTACATCAACTATTTTACTAAAAGCAGACAACAACAGTTTAAACCAATCAATACAGGTTCAACAGTTTTGTCCCATCGCCCAAATTGTTAACTATACATTTGTAAACCTTATCACAATGACATAAAGGTCACCGTTGGTCAGTCCGAGTGTAACTGTTAGTCCATATTTGACCCGCCGTGAAGGTCAATCGATCGATGGCAGCCTGATGACCGCCCGCTGGTGCCGCTGGCTATCGCAACAACCAAATGTAGTAACTGTCTGTCGTACCTACTCTTATTGCTTGCAGAGTTTAGTGTAGTAATCACTACATTAGTATAAAACAAAGTCGCTTCCCGCTGTCTGTCTGTATGTATGCTTAGATCTTTAAAACTACGCAACGGATTGTTTATACGACAACGGTTTCACTCACTTGAATTTTTAGTCGCTATTGGCGACATGTTTCGGGCCCTTCGGGGGTTCATCATCTTCAGGCTCGAGTGCTCGCGGCGACTGCAACTCGTGCACTGATCGTGCAAGTGAGTGAAACCGTTGTCGTATAAACAGTTTAAAATATGTCTCACGAAAGTTTAATATCGATGATTACGCAACGGATTTTGATGCGATAGATAGAGTGATTCAAGAAGAAGATTTATGTATAATTTGTTAACCCGTGCGAAGCCGGGGCGGGTCGCTAATCCTTAATAATTCTAAGTCATCTTTCTCGCGTTATCCCGGCATTTCACCACGGCTCATGGGAGCCTGGGGTCCGCTTTGACAACTTATCCCAAGAATTGACGTAAGTATATAGTAGTTTTTACGAAAGCGACTGCCATCTGACCTTCCAACCTAGAGGGGAAACTAGACCTTATTGGGATTAGTCCGGTTTCCTCTCGATGTTTTCCTTCACCGAAAAGCAACTGGTAAATGTCAAATGATATGTCGTACATAAGTTCCGAAAAACTCATTGGTACAACCCGCGACCTCCGGATTGAAAGTCCAAGGCCACCAGCAGAAGCAGTATTCGAAGCAGGAAGCACAGGAGGCATTAGCCAGATCTGGACATATCTTCATGGGAAGTACGAGTATATATATGATCTCCGATAAGGTAATAAGCAGTGATCGTTAATTTTCCAGCAATTTTGGTGCAGCATAGTAAAAACAAAGGATTTTCTTAAAAAAAATCTAGAGAGAGGATTGGTTAAGGTTAATATTACTGTTATTAACCCTAATTATCCATTCCACCTAGAGTAGGGCATACAGATGCTTTTAACCAACAATGCTGCACCAAAATTGCTGGATAATTAACGATCACTGGTAATAAGTGTAACGATCCCAAGGTTTAATACAGGTCTAATAGCATTGGTTACCTCCGGATAATGTTTAGCAAGAACAATGTCCAATAAAGTATTGGTTGTTATGCCGTTTAGTTAATAACGGTATCACATATGCCGTGTCGTGAGGTCGTGACAGGTATATGCGCATCGGCAGTTAGTGGGTGTTTTATACTGCTAGTTATTGGTAGGTAATTGTGGTTATATGTATGTAGGTGTACATGTAGATAGATTTCGACCACGCTAAGTTTTCTAGCCAAGAGCTACGTCAAGTATGGCGCTTCTATGGAAATGTAGGTATGCAATATCAATTAAATTGATCACTGCCAAGACATAAAATGCAAAATATAAAAAGAAAAGAGAAAGCAAGACAAAAAGTGGAAATCCCCGGCGGTGCTAAGCCAATGCTAAGCCGGACGTTGCGAGGGATGCAAAAGATCTGCGACGTGTCAGTTCGTCAGCGATCGCTTACAAATAATTATCTACATCTACCACTTAATTAATGTACATAGTCTGGCAAACTAATATTGACAATAGAAGAAGGCGGCGAAAATAATCTTAATACCAGACACGAAGGATAGTTCTTGCGTTTTTTTCTATTGTCTGGTTTGCCGACTATAATACAAGGTGTCCCAAGAAGTAGTTATATACTGAAGCTGGGAGGTAGAGGACCTAGAGGGCTATCTGAATCACCCCCATGTATGTTCCGCGATTTTTCGTATTTTCGGAGTTATGATTTTATTACCCAGTATGTTTTTTTTTTAAGCGCCCTTGAAGTTGTGAACATACTGGGTAATTTTATCTTTCTTCGCATTAATTTTTTTTTAATTCCATTCAAAGATCTAACGATAGTAAATGTTACCATACTGAATTGGCCTATCTATCAGCTTAGCACACAAAAAAAATCAAGCATCTACCGCAATAATTCACGTCACCATAAATAAAAATCTCATCGTACTCGGCGATAGGTGAAAAATTAAAAAATATCCTAACTCCGAAAATACGAAAAATCGCGGAACATACATGGGGGTGATTCAGATAGCCCTCTAGGTCCTCTACCTCCCAGCTTCAGTATATCACTACTTCTTGGGACACCTTGTATAATTAAAGAGGAAAACACAACTTATAAAAGTAACACAACCTATAAAAACTTTTTAAATGATTATGATTAAATTTCATTTACTT
This sequence comes from Cydia amplana, assembly GCF_948474715.1. Lineage (NCBI taxonomy): Eukaryota > Metazoa > Arthropoda > Insecta > Lepidoptera > Tortricidae > Cydia > Cydia amplana. The sequence continues at coordinate 3,185,869 of NC_086074.1, read as the reverse complement.
TATTGTTCACGCACTACGCAAAACAAACTACCATTTCATTATGAGTAAAACCACTGGCCACGTCATTAATAAAAAGAAAGTGTCCGTCAATGTCAATCCGCTCCGAAATTTTCCAATAATTTCCACTCGCCACGCCGCCCAAGGCCGGTCGGAGTCGCCGGCCGCCCGCGCGGCCCGCCACTCGTCCCATGCTGCCCGCTCCGCTCGCGCCGCTCGACCCGCACAAGACCCGCGCTTTGACCACCATCTACGCGCCCAGAAAACTACGCACCAGACCCAACAGAACAGCTCAAACCAGGATGATCGAGAACGATGTCAAACCTACGCTCTCACCGTTCCGACCGCTACCTGATATAGGACAGAAGGAAAGAACTAAAACTAAAGTCATCGTTTTCGACTTAAAGAAGGAACCTGATAAACCTGTGCGATTACTCAACCCTTTAACACCGCTAAGGATTCATGGTTTTAAACAGCCTGAAAAACTATTAAGAGAGAATACGTTCCACGATAAGAAGTTACGAAGAGAGGATACGTTTGAAGAGAAACCTCATCTGTTAAGAGAAAATACGTATGACCTGTTAGAGCCGGTGTATTTAGATTCTAGTTCGAAGCGAACGCTGGAGACCTACAGATTGGACGATACTGAGCAAGTGTCGCCTAAAACCAGGTTTAAAAATGCAGCTATGCAGGTGGCTAAGCTGTCATCCCTACCCGAAACAGGGAAGTTACTATGTTTGCGAGAGAGACAAACTTTTAATTTATGTCCCAATGAAGATAAGTCGTGTAGACTGGAGCAGTTACCTCAAAGTCCTGTACAAAAATTAAACAAGTTATCGGAGATTTTTCAAAACCTCGAGATGAAAGGAAGGTACAGAGACAAAATGAAAAAAGAGAACAGTTGGTTTTAGTTAGTATATAAGAGAGTTTATTTATTTACGTGTTTTCTATGTGATTCTACGCAGAATTTAAGTGAATTGTTATTATTCAAATGTATATCGAAGATATTAATATTGCTCAAGTTTGGTGTTTAAAAAGTTTTATTAAAGTGTGTGTCTTTTATAAAAGTTTTTGATTGTAAGCTTTAAGCGAGACATCCTGTTTGCTTTAATGGTAGGGCTAGTTCAAAAAATACGTAATAGGTACCTGAAGAATAATCGTGTTTTTGGTACCTATTATATATTTTTCCACACTTGTACTAACTACAAATTACGATGGAGAGTCTGAAAAGCAGCTCTTTCGCGTGAGTTTACTTTAAATACATTCCGTTACGAATTTGCGCTACTGACGCAAGTAATAAATTAATATAAATGTCATTTAGAATGCATTAAATTTGTTATTTTGTAAGCGTTACAATATAAATATAGGCTGCAGAAGGTAAAGATATGCCATAAATATAGATGGTCAACCAAATCTTGTCAGTAAAAAAAGGCGCGAAATTTTTAAATTTTCTATGGGACGGTATCCCTTCGCGCCTACATTTTTCAAATTTGCCGCCTTTTTCTGCTGACAAGATTTGGTTGACCGTCTATATATTACATAGCCTCTAAAAAAGTCATTAGGTACTTATAATTTTTTTTTATTACGGTTTGTATAGCTGGTCATCCAAATCTTGTCAGTAAAAAAAGGCGCGAAATTCAAATTTTCTATGGGACGATATCCCTTCGCGCCTACTTGTTTCAAATTTGCCGCCTTTTTCTACTGTCAAGATCTGGTTGACCAAGTATACTTATCTTTGCAGCTGACTGTACCTACTTAGTTCCGCGCTTTGACAAATACGTAAGTTAAGCAGCGTGTGAATAATAGATGTGAAAATAACAAGAGTAATTGAAGAAAACACTCATGACCTTGGAGACTCATCGAGTTCGCATTTCTATATATATATACTTAATAAATAAGTAGGTATAATAACTTCAATTACGGATGCGAAGACATCATTTCCCACATCAGCTTGTAAAGATATTTACAGTACATATGGTGCTACTTTCCCGCACTAGTGCGTAAAATAGCACTTTTCGTGCGTATGTTGAAACTTTAAAGTGCCATATGTACTGTAAAACGTTGTTCGATACACGTGCGAATAGATAATTCGCAACTCGTGTCGATTTAAAACACTCCCTTCGGTCGTGTTTTAATTTATCGCCTCTCGTTTCGAATTTCCCTTTTTTCGCACTTGTATCGAAAATAACTATTCTACATTGATCAGGAGTCCGTTAAGATGCTGTAGGCAATAGATAGTGATCCCTACTAGTGATGCTGTAGGAAAATTTTGAAAATTACAAATATTTGACATCCAAAAATTTCCGTAACCTCTAAAGAATTAATATTTTTGTATGGGGATGGAAATTTTGTATTTCCAAAATGAAAGTGTCCTTTGTTTCCTGTGCAATTGTCTTGAAATTTTATTATCTTTTCTAACTTATTGGAGACTTTCCGCAACTTACACATCTGCTGTACCTAGATAGGTATATACCTACCCTAGAAAAACAACGTTATTTTCAACAGTGGCGTAGTAAAAGTAATTGATGAGAACCCTCCCTTGACCTTGGAGACCACTCATCGACCTGCCATTTCTATAATTACGCCCATCGTTAGGCCGACAAAGAATGACATTTCTCAGAGCATACAGGATGTTTTTCCAGCCTTTAGCCGTTGCCTACGAAGTGAATTTTTCATAGTAATTTACCAATTTACTTATGGGAATGTCCCAACCATGGGACCAACCCCGATATCGCGATATAATAATGAGGTAAATTATTCCTATTTGCTACACCTTATTCTGGGTCCACATGTGATACCAAAAGAAATGTGTAGGTAACTACCTACTACAAGAAAGAGCAAGAGGCAAAAAATAAATGAATACTGAAGGGCCGTTTCATACATTCACCTATCAGGGTTAAGTATGAATTTGATCTAGAGCCTGATTCTGGTTTAACAACTTTTAACGCTTTTATGAATTTGATGATTTTTTGATACGACCAACCTTCAAGGTGGCTCACGCGCTCGTTGGTGCATGTGAAATGAAGGTGAAACTAGTGGAAGTTGTACGTGAGATGTGCGCCAATCGCCAAGACGATCGTCGTATCAAAACCATAAGAAAATGTTAAATTAGAATTGACCTCATGGTCTGTAGCGAAAGCGAAAATGCTTCTTGTCGGCAATAACAATAAGATAAGAGATAAAAATAGGATGAATAGATTTAAAAAAAATGTTATAACGGGGGATGGAATTCCCGAGAGGAAGATGATAAAAAATCTAGTCAAAAATACTTTGAAATCAACTTGCCTTTTATCTCTCTTTAAACGTTTAATAATATCACACGTGTATCGATTCATTAAAATTAACCATAAGGTAATAATAAAGCAGTATATTATAAAATCGATTTAAATTGCCATACTTATAATTATACTATGTTGAAGTAGAGGTATTGTACCTATGTCTACAACTTAACACATTCACTGCCAGACAATGGTAGATTGTTAACCAAGGGATGAAAGGCACTCATTTCTGCCGAGGTAAATATCTATTTGAAATTATCATGACAACGCTAACCGAAACACATCGAAAGTATTTTTTATTTTTATTTCGTTGATAAAACCCGAAAGTTAACAAATGAGTAAAGCACTTTTCCAAAGGTAAACAATCCTCAATGGGCTTCAAACTTGTTAAACAAAAGGTTATAACTACCTCCGTCTAGAGTTAGGTAAACATTGGACCTTATTCACTTGTAATACGGTTCAAGTTGAATGTTTTAAAGGCGGTATCCACATGGCACGCGATGTCGATCACTTTCAAATACTACCATTAGGCTTTCAGATCCTTCCTCGACCTACATACAGAGATATCTTGACCGGTAGCAGTACCATGACTACCATGAGTTGACGTTGACTCGCAGTGCACTCGCAGTTCAATTAAGTACTCGTGCAATGCGTAAACTCGCAGTCCAATTCGCTGGCCCTTAATATGTATTGGTGCGAATGGTGCGATGGGAATGCGGTCGATTTCACGCAGTCTCTAACGTAAATGTCAAATGCCAAATCGTGGTAACCGTGCTGTACGGCTACCATCAGTTTGGCACTGACATAAACGCCGTCGAGAACGTAATTTACTTTCTATACATCTCGCTCGTACTCGCATATTAGTGCAAACGAGATGTATAGAAAGTAAATTACGTTCTCGATAACGTAAATGTCAGTTTTGACACTGTCAGTGACTCATGGTACGGGCTCTGGTGTCTATTCAAGTAGGTACCTATACCCTCCTAAGGCCCAAGGTCCTACCTATAGTACATCTTCAGTTCGATGAAATTTAAACCATATTCAATTGGAACAGAGTTGCATTTCTTTTGTTTCGTTAAGATTTCAAACAAATAAAAATCAACTCTATTCAATGTCCTATAGGTTCAAATTTCAGTGGTAAATTTTGGGTTTAGGAGCCTGGGCCTTAGGAGGAAATGATGATTATATAGATGGATATACGGGTTGATTCATAATGAGATGTAAGCAGGACCAACGTTTCAAACAGAAAAATAGGTGACCAGCCGTCTTAAAAACCAGGAAACATTGACATGGAATTCAACACTTATTAAAAAAAAACTGAAGACTTGAAGTTCCTATTCTTCAGCTGCTGACTATACATTTTTTTGCGCTTTTCAGCGACAGAAAAGAAATAGATACTATTTAACTATATTTAAAATTTATTATATAATAAGAAAATTAACAAATTTACCTCAAAAATACATTAACCTATAAACTAAATTAAAACTAAACTCACTAACTACACTTAAAAACTATATTAAATACGGTTTACTGACCTCGGCGTATGTTTGTTAAAAAACTATTTCGCCATGGACTTATGTTCACCGGAAATCTATTCACATTGTCAAGAACTGCAAACCTTTTCTTTGGTCAATTCAATAACTATTTCAATTTCCCTAAAACGTTGACCGTGAGTAACCTAAGCCATATTTTTAGACATCTGTCGGGTACAAACAACAACGCTTAACTGTACATAGGTGGACCTTATTACAAAATGCATAAGGTTCATTGATGGACAGTTAACAGTGTGGGCGATGGTACCATGATCGATCCATAACTATCGAAGAATAGTCCGATTGTCTATGCCCGGAAACTTTGTATGCTAATTAGAGACGTGGATATGGATGTTTTAAGGTCTTTTTTGGCGTGACAATGTGGAGTAATTATATGGCAATTACAGAAAGTAATTGGCGTGCGAAGGTGACTACAAATAATTGGTAGGTACCTATATATGTATAGTCATGTCTATGACAAGATTTGCTTGACCAAGTACCTATAGGTGTGTATCACTCATAGATTTATCGTGACTGTCGCGATATCCAGGCACGATAAAAATGAAAAAATCGATGGTATTGACGTAGGCAGTGGACAAAAGTGCAATTGTATGGGTGGGTTATCTCACTATTATATCGAGCCCGTCTAGCACAGACACCGCATTATGAAGCATTTACAAAGAGTACGAGGCTTTCCCATTTGTCTCCGCCCCATTTGAATGATTCATATGGGAATGATTTATATGAATCAACAATATTCCCATATATTCCCGGCAAGGAAAAATCGGAATACACCACGAGGTCACTACACATAGATGCATCATTACTTGTAAAATGATACGATAGGCCTAGCACAGGATGGGCGCGGCGCGATAGTATCTCGCCCGCCAGATAAGACTACCCGCCTTTTTTTCGCTGTATTAATTAGAGAGGGACGAGTAGTCTACGTCGCGGGCGAGATACTGTCGCGCCCATCTTTTTCCAAACATGACACAGGGTCTAAAATTAGAGACAAAGATAGAGAGATACAATATAAAAAGTTTTATTTCATGCTTTCTTACATAATGCAGTCTTACGTTAATACCTAAAACACTAAATACCTAATTAATTTTATTATTACATAATTATCTTTGAAATAATGGTAAAATACCGGCGCAGCCTGGAATGGCCTCCAAAAATGTGGACTGTGGACCTGGGGGCCTCCGTTAGAGTCCGTTATCTTTAACCCTTTGTACGCGACGCCTGTTATAAAATACGCGCCACCGTAATCAATTTTGAATACACAACGGTTAATATTAAACCGTAAACTTGCGCGTATGTGGATAGGGGTCATTCATTAATTACATAACACGAATCAGAAGATTTTTTTACCCCTCCCCCTCCGTGTCACACCTGGTCACATTTGGGATACCCTTCCCCCCTGGTGTGACGACACATATTTGGCAATGTTGTTTCTAAATTAACAATTTCAATCAGTTTTTATTATTTTAACAAACAAACATTTTTGACAAAAGCATTGTTAGAAATTTATAACACGAAGCCGATAAAAATCATTTTCGGTTACAGATGTAGTTAAAGTGACGTCACAAAGTTTGTGACTCCCCCCTCCCCCTAGTCACAACATGTCACATTTTCTTGACCCCCCTCCCCCCCCTAAACGTGTCACGTTATTAATAGATGGGCTCATATCTGTGTCAGTCAAAGGGTTCCAGTTGGAAACAGTAGACAATTTATAATTTTCTGTGTATGTATTATAATCATTACATAGTATAAAACAAAGTCGCTTGCCGCTGTCTGTCTGTCTGTATATATGCTTAGATCATTAAAACTACGCAACGGATTTTGATGCGGTTTTTTTTCATAGATAGAGTGATTCAAGAGGAAGGTTTATGTATAATTTGTTAACCCGTGCGAAGCCGGGGCGGGTCGCTAGTGATGTCTATATAACGGAGAGCAAGCCAGCAGAACTGTTTTGTAGTTTGGCAATTTCCTCCTTAAACTTGGCCCCGGTTTCCTTGGCTAGTTGCAACTTTTCCTTCAGCTCGGCTATCTCGCTGCGCACCTTGGCTTGGGCTGCTATGATCTTCTCTAATGTTTTTTCTTTCTTCTCCTCAACTGAAATGAAAAGGAAAGTTTGACTTTGTATTTGGAATGGAATTTTAAAGGGTACCTACAGGGAAAATAATGTAAATACAAACTTAGAGTTAGACCAAGATACGTCTGCAACGATTTTGATAGCACACACAGTGCAAGTGTTATTTTAAACTTGTATGAAACTATGACGTATGTCTCTACGTCTGCGAACAATTCTATTAAACTGAGAATAAATTTAAAAGTCGAAAAATGACTGCCTTGGGCTCACGGCCTCTGGATCAATACTCCAGCGCTTTGCCAACTGAGCCACCAAGACCTCATCCATAGCCAGCAAACCTTCCCACCATATGGGTCTAAGGGTTAGCGACATCGCGACATCTACCGTTAGAGCGTTTAAAAAAACATGTTATATAATTTATCAAATGTTGTTTAATTAATATGCAGTCAAGAACATTCATACCACACCACATTCTGATCTGGATCTGCCAATCCTACAGCGGTACGTGCGACACAACAGAAAACCACCGTGTCGCTGAAATAATTTTTAGCTTGTAAGATTTTTATTATTGTATGTATGTTAGTTTGTAAGATATGTATCTATGGGCCTTATTTGCCTGACAATAAATGATATTTGATTTATTCATTTGATTTTGATCACAGGATTATCTAGGACAGCCATTCTCAAAGTGTGTTCCGCGGAACCCTAGGGTTCCGTGACACCCCTGCAGGGGTTCCGCAAGAATTTAGAATAATAAAATAAGCATAATTATTATGCTTATTAATAAAAAAATACACTTCTAAAAACTATTGTTTTATTGTAGGGTTCCATCAAGTATTTCGCTTTCCAAAAGGGTTCCGTCAAAAAAAAAAGATTGAGAACCGCTGATCTAGGAGACTTACAGTTAGTGTCATGAGTCCAAGTTCCATTGGTGACGGGTTTGACCGTGGTTAGCAAGTGCTGCATCAGCTGCGTGGGCTCCTGAAACACGATCTCTTCATAGGACTCGCTGACGAGCGCCCGGCCAACCGTCGGGGGAGCACCCTCGGACGCTGGTGATTGGAAGAGCTTTAGGATGTGGTAGAGGGTTACCTGGAAATGTTTGTTTTACATTTGAATGTGTTTTGATAAATGATACTTTGAAATTTATAAACAATGCCCTCGATCCTAAATAAAAAGAAAAATATGTAAAATGAAAGTACAAAATAGACAATAGTAAAATATACAGAGTTCTTACTGTCTAACAAATGTTCAATAGCATAAAGTCTCTTGAGATCAAGAAGATCCCGCAGCTGTTTGAAGTGGCAGGCTTGGATCGAGAGTTGTAGTAGGTGGCGATCACAATAGATCAGCCCCTCATATAGCCCCTAACAACAAGAATAATAAGAATAATAATAGCATAAGGCCCTGAATCATGTTGTCACCTATTTTACATCAATGTCGTGGAGTGTAACGTAGTGTGCATTAAATAAAAGTTAAATAAAAATTAAGCCTCTTTAAAAAAGTGCGTCAAAAAAAAGCAAGACATGTTTTCAACATTTTTGGACATGATAAAAATATCCCGGGGTCTTGGATGCAGGATTGATTTTGTGTATTTATAACTTCGTTTATTTAATATTGTCTTCGGTTACTGCGATAGTTACTCATAAAATAAAATTATAATACATCCCGATTTTTCGAACCACGTTTTTGTTTTTTATAGTATTTAAAGCAGAAAAGCATTCCCGCACCCAAAACCCTGAGGTATGATGATAAATGGTGGTAAAAAGTTGAAAACTTACTGGTCTCTCATTTGGATCATGGAAATGTAGCTTGATAACGATCTCGAACTCGCCCCAGCCCGTCTCCGTGAGCTCGTACGGCGGCTTGGTCACAATCCGGTTCGGATTAGCGTAGCTCTCGTGCAACTTAAAGTTCACTTTCTTGATGTAATTCGACATGTCTTCGTTAGCATAAGGCTTTACGTACACCGTCCATTGATGCGTGTGCCCGTCCTCCTCTCGCTTCTTGCCAAAATACCTCGCTATGTTGCCGTAGACTATCGGTTTGACGATTGTAAGACCCTGAAAATTATGTTGTTATGAAAATTACGAATTAAGAAAATGTTCGAGAAAGAGAGAAAGAGAACTTACCTTTATTCGTCCACCAGAGTCCGGCCCGAAGTCTGTCGGTAGACTCATTGTATTATCAGTCTCCGGAAAGATATTTAATATATATATTATTTAATATATATATGCAAGCAAAATAAACAAAATACAAGTTATCGCATCAAACTTAACCTTAAAAGCAAGCTGTCATTGTCAATTTGACACCTTTATATAGGGAACGTTCGGAACACTACGATGAAACCACTGATGAAACACACATTTTGAACATGTTTTGAACGAATGTCTTATAGCTGGTGAACCAAATCTTGTCAGTAAAAAAAGGCGCGAAATTCAAATTTTCTATGGGACGATATCTCTTCGCGCCTACATTTATCAAACTTGCCGCCTTTTTCTACTGTCAAGATCTGGTTGACCAAGTATATTTATTTTATAGTCTATCCGGTTGGACATATTATATATAAATAATCATCCTTTTCTTGCTAGTACCAGTGTATGACAAAGCTAGTATGATTCTCTCTATGTTTGAAATGAGACAGTCCTTTGACAAACTATAGTACTATTTTTAGGGTTCCGTATTTTTATTACTTAATACATGCTTTATACACTTATTTTACATACGTATTGAGCAATGATATAAAAGAAATGGCAGCCTGAACAAACGGAAAACTAATTAGAAAAATCATTGATGTGCTAAGATATATAGCGGCGAGCGCGGCGAGACCAATCATCAATCAATCATGATTTTCAGGAAATCTGGTTAATTCTGGTTACTTACGAAAGTTTTTTTATAGTCGGTTACTTAGCAACTAGAAATGTCGTGAGCTTTAATGACCTTGACCGACCTTGCCCGTCCTTTTGCGCACTTCTTCATATTCATTTTCATTAACTGAAAACTTCAGCATATATAAGTGCTTAGTGTGAAATTAACGAGCAGATAAAAGTTTTAAGTTCAACAAATTATCAGATATGTATAACGCTAGGCCTCCGCCACAAATGATTTTGACTGGATGCCCAAACCACGCAGAACTTTGGCGAGAATGGTATTCCCAGTTCACAGCTTTTCTGAAAGCATCCGGTGGTGATAAAGGCGGATCCGACGTGAAAACAGGCCTATTACTCGAATTAATAGGCCCGAAAGGGTACGATATATTTTCGTCTTTTATGTTTGAAAAGGACGAAGATAGACAAGATTTTGAGAAACTCGTTCAAAAGTTCAACGACTACTTTACTCCGAAACAATGTTCTGCCGTGGCGCGCTATAATTTTTTTACTAGAAGTCAAGAAAAAGACGAAAGCATAGACGATTATGTAGCTGCGTTATGGAGTTTAGCTACACAGTGCCGATTTGATCATTTGGAAGAAGGATTAATAAGGGATCGTATAGTTTGCGGTATCCAGAATGATGACACACGAAAATTCTTACTCGAAACGGATGATTTAGATTTGGAGAAGGCTCTGGAAATATGCAGGGGTAATATAAATACAGATAAAGGGAAGAGACAAATTGAAGGTGAATCCAGTGGAGACGGAGGTTCGGAAGGGGCCAAGAACAGGCAAAGTAGCAGAAGGGGACGTGGCTACCGTCGTCGACTTGCCACTTCCATCAGGTTTACTAACTGGAGTTCAACTTGCTAGAAAAACGTTAACTAAGATTTAGATTGAGAGTACCTATACTCGTAACTCTCTCATATATATATTATACTACTCTTTGCTCTAGGGGTCCTAAAACTTTTTGGGAAACAATAGAGACCCATAACTCCATGATGAGCCCGTTATTTTTTTTTAATTAACAGTCTGCATGGCATATAAAGCTGGTCAACCAAATCTTGTCAGTTTCCAAATTTGCCGCCTTTTTCTACTGACAAGATCTGCTTGACCATCTATATATTTATAGATGGTCAAGCAAACCTTGTCAGTAGAAAAAGGCGCGAAATTCAAATTTTCTATGGGACGATATCTCTTTGCGCCTACATTTTTCAAATTTGCCGCTTTTTTCTACTGACAAGAATTGCTTGACCATCTACAAATTGAAGGTACAGTCATGTTATAGTAGGTAGGTATCAAAGTATAGGCAAGTATATTTAGTAATTCAATAGAATAGGTATAGCTTCGTTCACGATAAGAATCATGAGAATTGTACCGTAAATATACTTGTACACAAATAATAAGAATTGTTTTAAATAAAAATGAATGGTATTATGTATTTATTTAACTGAAACATTAAGAAACAAATAAACGCTAGAACAGAACGGTCCGGGTCAGGGCGTCTCTTTGTTTTCTATGAAGTATGATCGGTGATCATGTGATGCTTTTTAAAATATCCAAAATACCCGGTCGCGGACCGTTCTAGCGTGTGCCATCCTTTATACACCTAAGTATATATATCTTCTGACTTTTGTAGGAGATAATATATGTAATAGGACATTTCTTTAGGACAATTAAAAAGGAAGTTTGTAATAAAACGAGACAGACGCATTATTAGGTTCTTATTTAGAAGGCATGTGAACAATGGTCCATCAAGCTCTTTTCCTTAAATTTAAATGCAATAATAATATCATAATTCTCGAATAACATTTAAACTAACTACACAGTTGCGTAGAACGCTCTACGGTAATAATGAGCATAAAATTGACATTCACAACATTGAGAATGTGGGACTTTGTCACACGGAGAACGTCAGCCTAATTGCAATGATGTCTCACCGACGTCAATCAATTTCTGAGGGGCTACCGTAAAAACCGAAATTGGCAAATTTCGGGCATCTTTCTCTTTTACTCCAATGAAGGCGTAATTATAGCGACAGAGAAATAAATATGCCCGCAATTGCGAACTTCGATTTTCGCGGTTATCGAAGAGAGTGGTCGCAATCAAACTGCGTTACACAGTCGGGGATCCGTTAGGCCGCACATTTAAAACTTCGCTAAGGTCAACGTCGAGACGAGAACACTTTGACAAGGTTTTTCGTCGGTTTTAATTGAATACTCGCGTCTGTACACATACTCCACTTACAGAAGGTTGGTAGAGCAGAAATAGCAAAACATTTTCTTTCTGACTGAGCAAAGCACGAGAGTTCTTGCCCTATGACTCGTCCAACCAAAAATTTTATATATCTTCTCCATATTGACCTTAAATCTTTACAGATACTTTTATACTTAACAGAAGATGGCCATTAGTCAGTTTCCGTGTCTTATTCTCATCCTTAATTAATTTTTAACAAGCAGAAACGTCTGCGAACGATGTTATTAATTATTAAGCTTAGAATAAATTTAAAAGTGCAAAAATTTCTGCCTTGGGTGAGACTTGAACTCCTCTGGATCGATACTCCAGGCAACCCTAAACCAACCTAAGACAGTAATTTTTCCACTTTAAAATTTATTCTAAGCTTATTCACATGCTTATTTAGCACAAATACCAGTCATCTCCAAACATTTTTCCCATTTGGCGAACGCCCATTTGGCGTGTGAACAGAACAAAAATGAGTTAGTGTCATTATAAACGTCATATTTTCATAGAAATTAGTCACACTTTTTTATTGCAGATGCCACGCAGATTTAGCTTGGTCTCTATTAGCTCCCATGCAGTATTTTTGCTCAGTGAATATTGGCCCAATGTGAACGCTCCCACAATGGCCCAGTAGAAGTTGCAGATTCTACGGATCTCATATTAAGGGCCCTCCACACTCGTGCGCGAATCGCGGCGCGAAGACGCGAACGCGAGTGTGGAGTTAATTTTCACAGACAGCGAAATCGACTCCACACTCGCGTTCGCGGCTTCGCGCCGCGATTCACGCACATAGTCTGGAGGGGGCTTAATATGAGTCATATATTAAGTCGGAGTGGAGAATCACGAAGACTGACAATGTTGATCTTCTCGTCTCTGGCATGCCAGCTTTTATCGCGTATATAAAACATTCGTATCCTCACAAATGTAATACTTACAAATTTAAAGGGCATTATTTTAATCAACGTAATAAATTCTAGCTGGATAAACCGAGCTACAGGGTTAAAAAGTAAAAAAGTGTCAAGCAGCGTGGCGTGTCAAACTAAAACTTGTGATCGGTGCGCGTCTCAGTCTCAGCGTCCAAGAGTGGATCATTCTCTTCATCACACCTAGACGAGCGGGAGCCGTGCCTCGTCGCCGACACTCTTTGGCTGAAGTGGAGCAAATTCGGCACTAAAGCCCCACAGGGCGTGGCGGGCGCGGACCTAGACGAACCCCTAGACCCGGGCGACACTCTCGAAGTCCTAACGGGATAAGCCACTGACAAAGGCATGTATAAGCTCGTCTTCCTGGCCTTCGGAGTCTTTTTCAAACTGTCTATTCTCCGGTGCCTTCTTTCGTCGCTAGGTCTCCTTAGGGTAGAATCTCTGGACTGTGTAGGGCTTGTCGGCTGTGGGGGGGATTCGCAGGCCCCGGCTAGTTCTGTGGAGGGGCAGGTGAAGAGGTGGCGGAGGCCGTAGGCCTCGTGCTCGTAGTTGTCGTCGCGGGCGGGGGAGCGGTGCGCGGGGGGCGAGGCGCCGAGCTGCGGCCTGCAGGCGCCGTCGCAGTACATCTCGCAGTCTATCAGCTCTAGTTCTAAGTCGAAGGAGGGATCCTGCTGGAAAGAAACAAAATTAGTTTTACTAGTAGTTCGCCCCGAACTGAGAACTCGCGGTTCGCCAAAACGATCAATAATTGAATGCAGTCGTCAAAGGATCAAAAACCGCGTGCGATTTGTTGCAATATCTGTGGAGCCCTTAATTGATAATTTTAAGAGCCAACAGGAGTGGTCATTTCTCCATACAAACGTACTCGACTGTTTCCTCCGTGGGTTTTGAAGCTAGAACAATGATTTTTTCAACACAGATTAATATTGTCAATATAAGTGTCGGACCGTTTTGCTTTTTTTGATATTTTTGTTTTTTAAGGCGCTAGAGCCCTTCAAAAATGGCCAAAATGGCGTAATTGACTATGCCGCAATGAGAGGCGTGCTATTCAAAACTGACATCAATTAGTCAAAAAAGCAAAACGGTCCGACACAGATAATGTCATAATCATTTAGATTTCCAAATTTGGTTACGATTGGTTAAGTTTTGGAGGAGGAAACAGTCGAGTACGAAACCTCTATTTTTGATATTTTTACGCAGGATTTTTCGCCTTGTCCTTATCGCACTAGTTTTAGGAGCCGCTTCCGTTAGAGAGACGGGTATATTTACCTAAAATATTTAAATCTTAGCTCCTGTTGGCTCTTAAGTCACCATAGAAATTAAAATAAACTGTATCTGTGGTAAGCCGTAATCTTTCTTGTCAGATGTCAAATACTAATATTATGTTTATTTTATTACGTTTTTATCTTCCTAATTATTTTAAAATCTTAAATTAAAAAACAATATTATAAATGTGTAAACCGAGCACTTTCATTTGATACCAAACTCGACCATACTTTCTTGCAATTAAAATGACCAGAATAGCAAGACCCCTCACAAATAGCTTTTTAGCATTTTAAGCTTTTCTAGCTCAATAACCTCTTGATCGAGCATGCTCAAAATTTAATGACTAAAATAGTACGTTCACCCAACTTTACGTTCACCCAATTTCATTTAAATTAGAACAAATGTACTTAAGTTATTGTGTATCAAACTATCCTCTGATAGTTCAGCTTAAAAACATCGAAATGCCGGGACGTGCCCCTAGCCAGCCGTGTGTTCCAAGTTGAATGTAAGAACTTCACTTCGCTTCGCTCGCTCGTTCGATTAACCTTTAGGACGTCAATGACCGATATATCCGCACCGTAGGTTCCACGCCAAAGACCGATTAATCGGTCACAGGCCACAGAGCAAGTTTGACACTTCGGTGACGTGGCGTTAGCGTGACAGCTTTTGTGTTTGACACGGCGTCGAAAAGGTTAAGTGACAAGATTTCTCTCAAAGGCTGTGATTTATCAGTTGTATAGTAATAACGACTAAGTTTAGGGTGGTATTCGATGCCAATTACAGAACTAACCATGTGTTGAACGGGTGATGTAATCAGATTTTCCCTGAAAGCTGTAGTTTCTCTGGGTGCAGGCTCGGGGACAGTGCGGGATCTCGGAGGAGCTCGGGGTTCTCTCTCAGTTAGCGAGGACAGCGAACGGAGAAGGCCGCAGCCGGTGAACGACTCGAAGTCCGTGGAATACGGAGGCGGGACGACCGTATTTGCCTGGAAGGTTACACGGAGACCTTTTACAACATTATTGATGTTTTATTTACTTAACGCTATTATGGTGACAGTGGAGAAAGTTTTGTTTGACACGACGGCAATAATTAAGTCGATCAGTACGGCTACCATCAGTTTGGCACTGACATAAACGCCATCGAGAACGTAATTTACTTTCTATATATCTCGCTCGTACTCGCATATTAGTGCGAACGAGATGTATAGAAAGTAAATTACGTTCTCGATAGCGTATATGTCAGTTTTGACACTGTCAGTGACTCATGGTACGGGCTCAGGCCGCGTAGCCAACGTGCCAATCACTTACGCTCCGTAGCGATCGAAACGAAACTTACGCAACTGTCACTGTCGCACTAATAAAGAAGAGTTATAGAGATACACAAAGCGATTCGATGGTGAAGCGCAAGCTATCGTCACCTTGGCTAGGCCGCCAGGTATGCTAACACCTGATGGACAGTGACCACTGACCTGTATGTTACCTACTTTTTTTTAGTTTTTCAAGACAATGACTTCACATAATTCCTTACACGCCTGATCTAACACTGTGAAAGGAATATTGATTGGAATTAATGACGCAAACATTTAATGTCTACTTTATAAGTAAATACTTCGAAGCAAAAACCATCTGAGAAATCTAATGCTTGCTGTATTTACACCTTAAGAGTTAAATACAAATGTGCAACTCACTTCATTTGCTGCGTTGCATATGAAACTGGAGTTGAGAGATTCTGCAGTACTCGTCGCTGATAAAGAACCTGAAATAACACGTCACTTTAGTTGGCTAAATACCAGGCTTCGCGTTTTATGGGGCCTAGACCCGACATACCTACTGGCAAATTATTAAGACCATACAATTGCAACTGTGGAATATAAATTATTTAGTATAGGCTAGATATTACACGTGGACCAGATCAGATCATCAACCACATCATTCTGGAATGCCTTCTTACTAGACATACAGGCCATGTAGACGATTTTAAGATCCTGTCAGAAGAAGCAATCGCGTACAGGGCAAGGGCAAAATTGTAGTTATAAGTTTTCTTTTTATATGTAATCCAGTGACATGTACATAACTATGCCATACGAATCAATCAGAAGCAATCGCGTACAGGGCAAGGGCAAAATTGTAGTTATAAGTTTTCTTTTTATATGTAATCCAGTGACATGTACATAACTATGCCATACGATAAATAATTATACGTGGTCTACGAGGAGGTATTTCAGAGTTTTCCATAATAGCTATACCTACCCTTATTTGTGCCACACAGGAATCGCCACTCTTTGCGAACCGACATGTCACTACCGTGTCGCCGCCATTTGCAGATAGATGAATATGGCAAAACTACATTCAGGAGCAAAGAAAACGGGTCACTAAGGTAAGGAAAATTGATACCAGACAACAGAAGTCATAAAAATATCTTACCCGGCGCCCGAATAACGTAGTTTCTAAAGTAGTGGACCATCAGGTAATTTCCTCCGGACTTGCCGTCGCCTTCTTCGCACGTGATGACCAATGGAAATAAGTCGGGTTTGCTTGTCACCTGTTGGAAAGCGTTGGTTTAGCGTACACCTTAGGAGTATAAAGAAATTAGATAAATAATAAGATGAATCTTTGTTCAAGTTATGAGAGATCAACACTGTCGTTTTATTGTAAAGGCTATTATTTATACAATTCATTATTGTATTAATCCACATTGGTCACATGAGAGCAGACGAGCAGAGCAGGTGAACTAACAAGCTTAATTCCCGCAAACTACTTACTACTGTGCCGTCCGAAAGTTTCTAAATTGCGAAATATCAAGTGAAAAATTTTAGGTACTTATAGACATTTTCCATTTTTAAATTCCTATAAAATTTTCCTGAAATTTGCGACAGTAATTTTTTTCAAGATTATTGAAATTTCCCGCAACCCCGTAGTTGCTCGATATCGACTATGAAGGATGAATGAATGAATGTTTATTTGTAAGATAGGATAAGAGTGCGTGGAGTGTGCACTGTGCAAGTGTGCACATACTCGTAGTCTCGTAGGGGTCGACTGCTCACAATGCCGTATGGTTAATGTACACTGAATGGCATACAAACTGCTAGGGCACTATCGGCGCTGTGCGCATAACGTTAAGAGTCTATGTTTCCTGACATACCTCTGAATACGGCGGAGGAGCCTGATGAAACGAGCTGCAGCGGCTATATCTAGGCGGTGGATACACTGAGCCCGCAGAATCATGGTCCGAGGCAGGCCGGCGAGCGCAACACGACAGCGAGCACATGTACACGCGGTGTGAACTCCGCTTGAAGACTAGGCACCACACGCAGCAGATCAGAATGCCGCCTAGTGTGCCGAGGAGGAAGAGAACTGGCCTGGAAGTTGATGAAAAATATCTAGTGAAATAAAAGTGGTATTTCAGAGCGAGGGAATTTAATAGATCCATCCTGTTGCCGGACAAAGAAAGGTAATATTGTTATTTTCCATTTAGCAGCAAGATAGCAGAGAATGTCTGGAGAAACGACGGATCTGATAAAAGTAACAAAATTAAACTGAAATCCAAGATCTAGGCAGTAATTTTAATTTTAATTGGTTTGTTTAGTTCGTGAAAATTAAGACCAATTCAAGTGGCAAAGACCGTCATTAAGAGAAAACCATCATTTTTAGGACACATTTAATTGTACCATGCTTAATTATTACTCCACTTACCTACTGAAGGTCGGTAGAGCAGAAGGAGTGTACCTCTTCCTTTCTAACTGTATCTGAGCGACGTACAAATACGAGAGTTCTCCCTATGACTGATTTCCCAGCAATAATTTTTATATCTCCAAATGGAACTTACCTACTTTTGTTTTATTAGGTATCTCGTACTTACCATTGCGCGTACCACGGATACCGGTAGACCTCCTTAACCTCCTGCTCCCAGCTGGGTGGTGTTGTAGGTGGAGCAACTTACCGCACCGCAGCACAACAAATGAGGAACAGAAACTGGGGTCACGGCTCACCATTGCTCGTATCAGCATAGCATCAGTAGACCTTCTCAAACCCGTGTCTTTGGCTCTAGTTTGCACCTGCCTCACAGCA
Source organism: Cydia amplana (assembly GCF_948474715.1). Taxonomy (NCBI): domain Eukaryota; kingdom Metazoa; phylum Arthropoda; class Insecta; order Lepidoptera; family Tortricidae; genus Cydia; species Cydia amplana. Next base: position 3,167,603 of record NC_086074.1, on the reverse strand, counting down.
CAATGAGTCAACTTCACTGGAACACGTACCATTGCGCGTACCACGGATACCGGTAGACCTCCTTCACCTCTTGGTCCCGTCTGGGCGGCGCTGTGGCCGGGGCGCAGCACCCTGCCTCGCAGCACAGCCAGTGAGGCGGGCAGAACCGGCCGTCGGGGCAGGGTGTCTCCGACGCTACCTTCTGGAAAAACAAATAAATTTATTTAGCTTGTCGTAATATTAGTCGTAACGTAGTTATTTTGACTACTAGAGTCTGTGCGGAAAGAGAAGAGTCGTGGAATGTATGGGGCCCAATACAATCCACGACTCTTCTCTTTCCGAACAAACTCTATTAACTTACATGATTATTTGTGTTATTTTTTTTTTTTTTTTTTTAATAAATGACTTGCAAAGAGACTTTGTTATGAACATTTTATTAATTCACTTTGGGTTTTTTCTAAGAGATTACCTCTATAACATATGTTGCAGTGAATTAATTTATTAAGACTTGTAAATTTTATAAAACTTCACTGGCGGCCAAAAAACAATAATTCAATTCAATTTCAATTATTTATTTATTTCAAATCCATACGATCCATAATTGTTAGTACAACAACAAACAAACAAACAAATCTTAAAATTAATTAAGGTTAGTGATAATTAAAATACAAAATAATAATAATAAATCCAATAATAAATCTACAAGTAAGTACAGACAATAAATATAACTATATAACTAGGCAACCTAAATGCACCACTTCTCAGCATCTGTGGCTGCCACATGCAGCCCATTCCAGTGCATGAGCAGTGGTGCATCTACCTTACCTGCCAACGTTTTCAGAATGCTATTGGTACTGCCACACAGTCTCTGCATAAGTGACGCCGATCTGTTGCGTATGATTGCAAAAAAGTCATCCGTGTGCGCCTCCGCGAACATTCCAGACGCACTACAGTGACGTGGCAGCCCCATCAGCATCCTGAAAACGTTGTTATATTGTATTCGTAGAGCGTTGTACGCTCGCTGAGTAAAGCTGGCCCACAGGCTGCAGGTGTAAAATGATTGGCAAAAAGCTTTAAAAAGCGTCTTTTTCACGTCTTTGTTACACCTGGCAAACCTGCGCGCCAGCATATTTCCGCGGACGGCCAACGCTCTACGCTCCCTCTCTATGTCGAGGTCATCTTTTAGGTCCTCGGTGACCCAGTGACCAAGGTATTTGAACGTTTTAGTGACCCTAAATAATAATAATGTCGGTGGTTAAAACGCAAAGAAATAGGCTGGTGAAAAATCTCGACATGAATTTAAAAAAAAAATTAAGAAGTCAGTCAATATGCCTAATCAGCGTTATCCGAGCAAATCCGCTCCATCTCACGAAAAACTTGATTAAACATCTGTAGGGCTAAGATGGCCGGCTCTTTATCATTTGTCACCATGGCTGTCACGTTCTAACAAATATGTAAGTGCGAAAGTAACGCATAGCATGACAGGTGATAAAAATGCGGCCATGATAGCTGGTCTGAATGCGAGATCAAAGAGCTTTAATTAAATCGTTCATTTCATACTCTTAAGGGTTCCACAGAGAAATATGAAAACCCGGCGAATCCGGCGATTCCAAATGCGTTGTTTTTAAGCCCCTTCCAACTAACACTCTAGACTTTTCTTAAAATTTAATTCTTATAATAATAAAAAAACCGAAAAATTTAAAACGAGCGGACATAGCAGCTGTGTTTAAAAGACATCAAATTGTGTTAGAATATTTTCCATAATGTCAATATCCCGGTAGGAACATAGGGACTGAAGTTATCGTTCCCTTTCATCTTAATGTACGGAACCAGATTCGGATTTAGAGACCTAGGGCACTAGGTATGGCACTTGGAATTTAGTAAGGCCCCTGCTCCATCTCAATACCATTGCTAGGTTACCTGGGCCCACAGCCTAGCCCGGGCCTTGTGGGCCTAGGGGGAAATCCGGCCCTGGGGGGCTACCCGAAATTTGCAAATAGGGTATTTGACTGTATTTAAAATAAATTATTTTACACCATGCATGGACAGCAGTTATTTTTAGCCACAATTTATATGTATTTTAAAACCCGTATAAAACTATAAAGAGTAGGTAGTTTGATTGTGACGTCACGCTAGTGTTTCATATAAATTCCATAGTAGCAAAATCGTTTTGACAGTTCGAAAAAGAAACTGATTTGACTAGGAGTCAAATACCCTATTGCGAGGATCTTTCTCTTTTACTCCAATGAACGCGTAATTAGAGTGACGGAGAAAGATGCCCGCAATTTGCGAACTTCGATTTTCGCGGTATAGCCCTGTATGGAACCGTCGTTTCTTTTCTTTTAGTTTAGCACTTGTTCATGAAATGAAAGCCAACCTCATTTCTCCGTGAATAGCCAGCCGACAAGCAGCAAACAAGCCTGAATAGTCCCCGTTTGAATGTAAAAGGTTTATTTCGCGAACTTACGTATTCAGTGGCCTAGCTACTTGTACGTTTTCAATGGTGTTTTTGCTATAGATCTACCTAGATAATGGTGTTTTCATTTTATATTTTTCTCGGGATGACAAATAAGAACACTAAGGTTTTTATGTATTTTATTTAAACTTTAATTCAGAAGATACAAAAAAAACATATGTAATTGTATCAAATTGACTATACTCACACAGTCAATTGTAAAGACCTAGAGATCAATTCGTACGACACTTATATCGTCCCGATATGGGATATCGTCCCATAGAAAATTTGAATTTCGTGCCTTTTTTACTGACAAGATTTGCTTGACCAGCTATACTATAATATAAATTTCCTTTAATATAAAATTCAGCTATAATAGTTATTTGTAGGTACAACAAGAGATCAAAGTTTGATATTTCTTCGAGTGCTTATTTTGAGTCCCGTGTAAGCGAAAGATTCTATACTAGATTCACGAGCGTAGCGAGTGAATCTAATTTAGAATCTTGAGCGTAGTAAGGGACTCAAAAGCGCACGAGATGTAAATAACTTTGATCTCGTGTAGTTCACCAAACTTTTCACCTCAGCAGTGGGAACATATTAGAGAACTCGAAAAATGTATTCCTTCTTCATCACTTACCTATTCACTCATGTTTTCTTAAGATATACCAACAATTAAGTTTTCACCTCACTCCAATGAAGGCGTAATAAGAGTGACAGAGAGTTCGCAATTTGCGAACTTCGATTTTTGCGGTTTTAGCCCTGTAGACGTGTCCGCCTGGTATCTACTATCTACGCACTACGCAGCTGTGTAGCGTACCTACACAACCATTCGCTACGGAGCGTTAGCGAGAGCCCGATTCGGATTTTGTAATAGACATCTATTACATATCTTTTAGTCATCGCCAAGATACGATAACGATATGTTTAAGATCTAACCTGTCAAATTTGACATTTCCGCGATTCTGGAGATACTCTTGAACGATTTCCACAAGATATTACTTAGAGATCTAATTCACATCTAATAGATATCTAACACGATCTATCGTAAAAGTGACATTGGTTGCCCGAATTGCCCTGCAAAAGAGAACTAGTTGAAATCTAAACTATAACGTATCTAGAATGGATCTAGTACGTGTCGTCTCTTGTGAATATCTTGAAGTTCGAATACGGCAGTACGCCTACTGGCGGTTGCGTTTCGTTCGCGTAGCGTTAGCGATTTGGCATGTTGTCTACGGGGCCAGTAGCGTAGCAAAATAAGTGCTACGCCGCATCGTAGCCTGTAGCACGTTTCAATATGCCGAACGAGTTAAATCGGAATCGAGCTTCTGGTTTTATTTTAATTATAAAATTCAATAACCCGTAATCCAGATTCACCTCTGTCTAGGCGACAGCCTATCGATTTGAGCACTAGGTTAATGGGCGACGACCTGTAACCTAAGCCTGTTACGCAGTCTGTGCTAAGCCGTCTGGAATTGTACCTACCTATCTAGGTCTAACCTGATTTACCTAATACCTACTGTAGCCCTAATGTACATTTCATTCGATAGCGTGACGTGACGCACGCGTTTTTATATGGAATTTTGAGTTTCAAAAACGTCCCGCTTGGCGCGCTGTTCAAAATCCCGTACAAACTCGAGAAATATCTGATGAATCAAAATTTTCCTAGAAATTGGAACAGAGTAAAATTTTAAATTCAGTGCCTATATTTACGTAACCCAGTCCGAAGACAACAACCCCTCTGGTCTAGTTTTCACTGGTTCATTCAGAATTCCTCAGCGGTCAACGACGAGGAAAACTCGACTCTATCTTCTAATAAATAGGGTGTTTAATGGCGTAATCGGGGATCTTAAGCGGGATGCATACTTGCATAGTGCACTTGCTACTATATCGATTTGCTATTTATAGACGGTTCGGCCGAGCCTTAAATACTATCTGGCTTGCACAGTCAACAAAATTCCGCTAAAATTGTTTATGTTAACAATCAAAAACTTTTAACCTACTATACAGTTTTTCCGGAAAATAGCCTCCTCTTTTAAAATGGGTTCAAAACGTAACCTATAAATGTTACCCGCGTTGTTAAAGCCAATTTTTTTTTTACTCTGGCTTTTACTCCCTGCATTTTTGCACAGGGTGAATTTGCCAATGTCGGTGTTGACTTTCACACTGTGAGAAAAACGGGCCAGCCCATAACTTAATTGTTCGAAATCTAGAACCTTAAAAATCCACATAAAACGAGAATAAATGCGCAAAATAAATATAATACCAAATTTCTTGAATTAAGAAGTCGTTGCTTACGGTCATAAAAATCCCTCAATTTTTTTTATCAATGTTACAAATATGTATCACTTTTGTAAATTTATCAAATGATAACTAGGTATCACAAAACTAGTAGCGATTTAGCAATAGATATATCATAGGCTGGGTTCTAGTTAGTACCACTCTATGAATTTTTGGGTTTAACATTAGGTACTCGGTGGCTATTATCAACGTGACGAGAATAAACAGAAAATCAAGAAGCTTACGTAATTGGGTCAACAAAAGCGAAACTAAATCCCTCGGAAAACACTCCACTCGAGCGCTTGAGCTTAGCATTAATCATCCCTGGATCTGACGTAACGTAATATGGAGCGCTGGAGGCTCCGCTGTTATGACTAAGTGTTTAACTTATTCATAAGGTCAACAGAGGTAAAAGCGTCTCTTGTGGTAAATGCGCCATTTGAAGTTATCTTCGAAACGCAACATATTATAACTATTATAGCCGTCTGCATTAAAAGTTCAATGACCACACTTCAAAAACAGAGAGGGTTGCAACAGTTCTAAAATGTTCCGTTTAGAAGAAATCTTTAAAAGACGCATTTACCTCAAGTGACGCGTTTACCTCGGTTGACCTTAGTTATTTACTTGTTCACTCTTAAATGAAGCGGTAACAGACAGACAGACAGGGTCAATTTAGCATTTATGTATAATATTAAGGAGGGATTTAAAAAAAGTTAATTTAAAGAAACTTTCTTTTTTACAATAGATACCTTATAGTAACTTGGATTATTTTATTTTATTACTAGCGACCCGCCCCGGCTTTGCACGGGTTAACAGATTATAATATAAACCTTCCTCTTGAATTACTATAGGTTAGTGGTAAAAGGTGGGAAAAAAAATCCCAGTAGTTACCACTGGTTACAACTTGGTGGTAAGTGGTAACTAGTGGAAATAACCCACAAATCGTGGTCCTCAAAATAAAACTATAACTCCATCATCATCATCATATAAAACTAGGCACGTAATCAGAAACAACTAGAATATAGAGCATCAGTAGGTAAATTCACCACTCTGATCGCAGAATGATAACAAAAGTTTGCGCGGGAAATATCCTTAGAAAGCTCACAGAGGCCACAGAGCTGTCATACCCATTGACGCGCATCTCAGACAACCATATAAACTTGATCTCCCGTCACCCATGTTTAACACAGACCTAGAGGATATCTTTACACTGGTTCATCAAAGGCGAATGCTCGGTAAAGAGTAATATGTACACAGAGCGCAGACGCGACGTGCGATCGATATAACTGTCAAACGACCACGCTCTGTCGCTTTATCATAGAAGAAAACAGGTTATTTTGTCATATATCATTTTTTAGAGAACCTTCCTATGACACAAAAGATGAGGTGGCCAAAATGCGAAAAAAAGATGGATGAAAGTTTTAGAAATGTTATTTTTCCTAACGTTATTTTATAATGAAAATGTCAGGTTTATAGAATAGATTGAATTATAAATTCAAAGATGTAGTCGCTAGATAATTTATTTTAGTTTATTAAGTGCTTAGGTTTTGTTAGTAGTATTAATTAATGCTCCAAAAATGTCAGTAGTTTTTTTGCCATCATATAAGAAAAAGTATGTAGAAAAAATACCTAACATTCTTTGGGGTGAGACATAATTATACATTGTAGGTACTCTTTTAAAATAGTCTGCATTAGATTTTGCTTACAGATTTTTCAAAAAATTGCTACCACTTATAAGCATTATGCTACTTATGGTTTTTGTACATATAGCGCATGTTTAATACTTTATTTATGCGATACAAACCCCGTTAGTCCGTCACAAAACCTTTAAAAACACTACACAAAAATCTAAAAACAACACTCACTTGTATGGGGCTGAAAATAAAAAATCCAAGTATCGTGAAGGCAGTAGCGGTGAAAATCATGGCTAATATCAAAACAGGCTTCAGACAGGGAGACATGGGGTTACATGAAGACTGGTGCAGTTGCACCGGCGGTCAGGGTTTCGGGAGCATCTTTTGCGCCCTACCCCTCTGCTTGCGCGGGTCATACTGAGTTATACTGAGGCAAGCAAGCCTCCTGTGACCAATTTTGTAAGACCCCCGTAGTTGCCCTCACTCACGTTGTGATTCGCAAAACAGTCGTTCTTTCGCAAACAGCTAGGGATCATTTTATACTTGCCAAAGCGTTCACGCGTCTACAAGATTATAAATACTCTTCATTTTCGCTTTCTAAGCTTTTCTTCGTCTGTAACAGGGTTCAAAGTCGTAATGAAATACTGTTGGGGGACGGCAAATAGGTAGGTAAAATGTACATATAAGCAGATAAGTTATTGGGAGCGTTATCAAACGTTGTTTTTATAGGGCGCGCGGGTGGTAAATTCACGTGGTTTATTCTTAGTGCGACGTGGAAGGGAATCGAAGTGGTTACTTAGGTACCTAATGGCGGATACTTTTCCACAATGTTGCTGTTTGTAATGGAACGAAGGAAGCAACTTAAAGAGGGCTTTTTGTTACGCCGTACGAGCACTACGTGCAGTATCTTCGTGGAGCGATATATAGGCACGTTTTAGTAATAATTTAGCAATATACTGAGTTACTTTGTTATTTAATACTTTCTAGCGAATAGCGATAAGACCGCCTGTTGTTGCCAATAGTTTTAATTTTCTTCTAAATTTACATATACCTATACGTTGTAATTTTACATGTTATGTTGATATTGGTGCAATAAAGAATACTTATTTAGGTACTTACTTTTATTATATATGTACTTACTTCCCTCCAGCAGCCGAGAAAAAACAATACATATGTGATATGATCCAAATAACTAATAAAAAATAGTACATTACATACCTAGGGAGGTGAATTCGTGAGTGCTCCCGATCGCAGGTGTTTGTAGCCCGAACCGAAGGTGAGGGCCGTAAATATGCGATCTGGGGCTTTACGAATTACCGCCCGTGGTTTGTCGAAAGTTTTACGTCTTGCCTTGGCCAGGAAGTAGAAAATCCTACTTACATGCCTAGGGGCCTAGCTAGGTGACGTAAAATAACTTTTCACCTCAGCAGCTCGAACAAGGGTACTTTGATTCTTAAAAACAGTGAGCAAAATGCGATTTTGCTCACTGAGTGAGACAAAATGACATTCAAGTGACCTTTATAGTCAAATGTCATTTCAACATGCGGGGTCTAATAAAAGTTCGAAATACTTGGGTTCTATTATCTCTGTCCCTTTCACACTGTTAGCAAAAAGAAACAGACAAAAAAAAGTTAAAACGACATTCAACAGTATATTCACGGTTTATAATAGACCCCCGAAAAACTTCAGACCGCATAGTCCCAAACCACGTACGAGTATGAATTCTTAATAATTAATAAATAAAAATAAAGTTTAAGATTTGATAAAAACTGATAAAATATTATATTCTAGGTATTTTATTGTACAATTAAAATAACGAACTCAAAAAATACACAGATCATCACGCAAAATTAATTATTTTACTTTTAAGAATTTCTACCATAGTTGACAATTAGTACGTATCCGCAATTCGGACCGTATCTTACAAAGATTTAAAAAAAAAAAAGTTGTCGATTGAAGTATCAGTTAATGTTTGTTATTTCTATATTATTTTACTGGAATTTATTATTACGTTTTGTTTTTGTGTTCCATTGCGGTAATTAAACTTAATTGTTTGTATATCTTAAGAAAACATGAGTGCAGGTATTAAGTGATGAAGAAGGATTACATTTTTCAAGTTGTCTAATAGGTATGTTCTCACTGCGCTAAGGTGAAAAATGTAGTGTACTACACGAGATCAAAGTTATTTACATCTCGTGCGCTTTTGAGTCCCTTACTACGCTCAAGATTCTAAATTAGATTCACTCGCTACGCTCGTGAATCTATTATAGAATCTTTCGCTTGCACGGGACTCAAAATAAGCACTCGAAGAAATATCAAACTTTGATCACTTGTTGTCATGAAGTTATATTTTTTAAACTGGAGCGAGTTGTCACTTTTTTTGCCATACTAATTTGAACCTTATCACCGAGACAGAAAGTTGTTCGTACCAGACTAGAGAAAACGGTCCACTTGAGATAGAAAAACCCGAGCCCTGTGTCTCACTCGCACATGTCGCCGTGTGCCTGCTATACGGCCACAATTCAAAAATTTTAATTTTCTGGATTATTGCAGATTCGTATTCAAAATTGTTCAATTTACGACCTTATTTCGAGAGCCATAGCAAAAAAGGTCTTTAAGAGCCTTTTTCTCACAAGTGGCCTTATGGATTTGACCATAAATAGTCAGACGATTCCCTGCAATACAGCCACTTGCCAGTCTGCCGTCTGGCGTTCGTACGTGAACTGACGGCCCTTTTGAGTTGTGGCTATATAGCACACGTTTTAAATGAAGCTTTTGAGTTGCGTCCTAGAAAATAATAATTAGTTGAGTGATAATTACGATGAATCACTATAAATATAAAAGAAACAAACGGCAATTGGTTGTGTCACAGCAGTAAGTATTACACTTATTATTACAAAATTACCAGCTCGCCACCGAAACTACCACAACGCAACAAAATGATTAAGCAAATCTCAACTTTGTTTTCTTACAAGTGCGGTTCAATATGGCTCATCAGTGAGGGTCGTGAGCCTAATACATATTTTTACCCGTCTGAAGAAAGATAAGTATTGAGCATGTTTTCGAAGAGTGTGTATGTATTTAACTAACATTTTATTGTATATAATATTCATCATCATCATCATCCTGGCGTCAATCCCAGCTGTGCCCCCGCGCGGGGCGCGAGGACCCGGGGTCCGCCTTCCGACTCCTTCGTGTCCACTTTGCCCGGTCTTCGGCGTCCCTGGTGGTGAGTCCGTTGGCACGCATGTCCTCCTTAACGACATCAAGCCATCGCTTCCTGGGCCAGCCTTTTCTTCCCGTACCGGGAGGAGGCGGCATGGCCAGGCATTCGTTACCAACGTAACTTGCCGGTCTGCGCGAGACGTGGCCATACCAACGAAGGCGGCACTCTTGCAGTTTGTCAGCGATGTCACGGACGCCAAGACTACCCCGGATGTGGGCGTTTCGGACGCGATCCTTGCGTGAAACTCCACACATCCACCGCAGCATCTTCATTTCCGTGACACGCAGTTCCTGCTTGTGCCGCTCTAGTAAAGGCCAAGTCTCGCTGCCTTATTGTATATAATATTATATGTGTCTAATTCTATAGCACGCTTTACTGCCAATAATATGCAACGGATTTTATTGTGTGAGGTAAATTACTAACTGTGTTCGGGATGGTTGTATTCGGGATGGTGTCATAATATTGAAATTTTGTTAAATATTATAATAACTGCTTTTATTTTGGGGACTTTGGCGCCAAAAATTAAATCACGACGATTAAATCAAGTCGTTACTTTGATATATTTACATTTACTTATTTGATAATGGTAAAGGCATTTTCGTGGTAATGACTGTGTTTAATGTTTTTTTCGGTGTGTGTCCTAGCTATTCAATTTATTTCCATTAAAATGATTTTATGAAGAATGATAGAAACTAGATATAGCTATGTTTTATATGCTTGCTTGTTTTAGATCTAACATTTCGAGGACTACGAGTAGATCTGCTAATACACGTAATGCCACCTCGGACAGTCTCTCTCGTGTGACACCTTTGTCAAAAGCGAAGGATTCACCAGAAAACAGAATTACCTATGATTAAGTTTAGTGTCCAGTAGTTACGTGTTATTGATGTGTATTGTGTAAGTACTAAATATTGGCCTTTTAAAGGAAAATATACAGCAATTTACTACCTTTGTATTTTGTAAGTCTACTTAAAGAAGACTGATTATTACATACGTTGATTCTACTAAAGTAACGAAAACAAAATATTTTGTATATCAACGCTTTTTTTATTAGTGCTAAGTTGAAATACATTGTGATATTCGTTATTTCTTGTACTAATTACTTATAAGAAGTTACCTACTTGTAAGAATTAACTTACTGAATGCATTATAATAAATAAATTGCCTGCAATGTTCTTAAAGATGTCGATTTCACAAATTAGCAAGGAACAGTATTGTGTTTTGATTTCTTATTTTATAATATAGTAGGTATTCTAAATACTTTTTATTATTTTGAATGTTTTAAAAAAGAAGTTTCAAAGTTTTATTTGTTCAAATTTTATAAAGAACCTTTTAAACAATTAATATTATTTGGTAATGACATGGTATAATGTTGCTGATTATAAGCTAGTTACACATATTATCGCGTACAGTAATCTTGTTCCTATCAAAGTTGATAAAATAAAGGGATTTTAACTATTTTGGTGTTTTTATTTATATTTACATGGTAACCTTTATCAAATAATTTTGTGTTTAAATTTGGCCGCATCTCAAAATCTTTAAAAAACGTTTCTGCAATACGGCCACAACTCTAAATACCTGTCTTTCGGGCCTTGTGTCTTAAAAAATATACATTTCTTTTAAAAAGTGGCGTGGTCATAAGGAGGGTTATATCATTCCGAGTAAAAAAAGCTAAATTTTAAATTCATAGACCTAAAACTAAAGGAGTAAGATCCTATTATACACCCTGAACTATACTCTCACAACTTTGAGACGCGATTTCTCGAAAAAACGGTTTTTTGAGATGTGGCAGTGTAGCAGGCACACGGCGATGTTGCCAATGTTAAAAAGATACCATTATGGTAGAAATTATATCAATAAACTACTGAATTTAATTACCTTCTTATACAATTTTAGTGCTATATTCAGACTACAGTTCTGATATCTTTTAAGTAATTTGTAAATAATTATGATGCCAATATTATTAACTGATTAAACCAAGCGCATACACAGCAAAAAAAAACTAAATTTTAGTATGGTAGAAGTTGTAGTAACTTTAAATATTAATTGGTATCCCCAACTTGATGACATTTCTTCAAAACACGTGAATGCGAAATTTCTTAAAAATTGTGAAGAAATGTTGTGTTAAAGGTTGTTGGAGTGAAATAATTGCTAATTGTGGAATATTGTTTCACAAGAAAGCCACAATTATTACATTTTACTATAAAAATACAAGACAACATTGTCAAACTCATTAGGGTGACTATGATGTCGGCACGTTTTGAATCGGTCTCACAGAATTCTTATTAGTTATTATTAACGTAGGTAATGTAAAAGTAAGTTTAACATAATAGGTACCTTATGTCTTTATTTCGGCATGTTTAATTTAAGATTTGTTGTAGAACAATTGAAGGGATGTTTACAAAAACAACATAACTGCTTAGACCGGTTGACACTTTCTTAAGAACATTGTTAATCGTTTCAGGTGTCAACCAGTGTAGTCAGGTATGTTGTTTTTGTAAACATCCCTTCAATTGCCAAAATTTAAAACCAAAGTGCTTAACTCCTTAAACATTAGAGACTCTCATTTATACATAATATTTTGTTAGGTGTGTTAAACTGTTTATATATGACATCGATTCTTTATAGGTAGGACACATTTCCGTCAATAGAAAAAAGGCACCAACTTTAAAAAAAACGTCATATTTGCTAAACAGATCTTCAATGACGCTTATACTTAAAAAAAACTGAAGTGGACAAAAGGGAAGCCTACCTTTATGAACATACCATGAGTGAGTGCGAAAGAGGCCGACTACAAATGAAAAAAAAAACCTGAGCACTTAAAATTTCACTTTATTTAGAAAATGACACACCCTACTGATATATTCCATGTTATCCTAATATCCCACATACAGATGTCTTATGGTCACCCTAATTAGAACGAGATGCAGGGCTCTAGTTTGACTTCTCATGTGGACACACTTTTTGGTCAATGTACTCGATCCAGTTTATTAACTCTAAATCCGTGCTTGTTGTACAAATAACTATACCTACCTACAGCCGCAGCTGGCGCCGCGCTGTCTACGCCGTAGCTCGTAGACGTCGTAGCGAGTGCTACGACATCTGATAAGTGACCTCATTTTATTCTGTACCACTTAATTTAGCTTACTCATTTATTCTTAGGGCTCGCTCAGAAACATAATATGTGATCATATTAGGCCTAGTTTTGACCTTTCCTCCTTCTCTTTTTAGCGTTTGCACCCTAACCTAAAGCAGTATATAACGTAGTCTATTTTTTTATTCCGTAGACTGAAATGACATTTCATAGTATGAGATGACACATGATGTTCATACTATGAAATGTCATTTCCGTCTACGGAATAAAAAAATAGACTTATATAAGTTAATTACTTTATGCCCGAAAAGAGCAACATTTTTGACAGAATGACAGAACCTTAAAACAACTTTTTAAGTTTCAAATCAAATTGTCACAAATGTCACATATGTCTTTTGAAGTGAAAACTTCCTTAGCGGCGCTGTGCAGTTTTTACACGACTGCCCAAAAAAAGGAGTGTATTGTTTTCAGCGTTCATGTTTGTGGGTATGTAAGTTTCTTTGTTCCACCCTAGCAGCTAAATGCCTGAACCGTTTTAGATGTATGATATATCATTAGAATCCTTACGTCATCCCGGGTGACATAGGCTATATGACGTCATTATAAAAACAACATGGCGGACTAAATACGCCATATTGCGCAACTTTAAGAAAAAAATATCTTGCAAACCCATCGAGTAGGGCATCAAAATGAAGCGCTTTGAAAGACGATCAATAATATATATACAATATGAGGGTTTCAGTCTAATTTCGAGAAAGTAAGAATTCACAAAATATGTTAAGAAAAGCTAATCTCATAAAACCAAATATACTATTGTTGTTGGGATATTAAAAGGAAGTGGTTTGACTGCTGATCATTAAAAAAAATTATACATAGGTTTTATATTAATCATATTTTACTTTTTTTGAAACCAAGCCAATATGTTCTAAATTGCGCTAAGGGAATTAAAAAGTGTAAATAAGTTCTTTGTAAAGAGTCTGAGATTGTAGAGCCCGTCTTCAGATATAACTGTGCACCGACTTTGACGGAACAAAGTGTGAAAGTGTCAGACCGAAGGCCGAGCTCCACGTAGGGATGACGGCCTGGAGCGTACGACAGATGTGCGTTTCCTGCAACATCCCCAAGTATTCAAATTGCAAAGGTCGAAAGCCGAGCTCCGCGTAGGGTTGAAGGCCCAAGCGTCAGAAATAATTCCCGGGAATTCCCGGTTCTCGCCATACAAGCTCAGTACCGGGAGCAATCCCTAGTCAGAAAGGTGCACGGTTTTTGCAGTTTCCCCAAGTATCTTAATTGCGAAGGCCGAAAGCCGAGCTTCGCGTAGGGCCGAAGGCCCGGAGCGTAAGAAAGGTGCATGCTTTCTGTAGCTTTCCCAAGTTTCTTAATTGCGAAGGCCGAAGGCCGAGCTTCGCGTAGGGCCGAAGGCCCGGAGCGTAAGAAAGATGAACGCTCTCTGCAGCTTCCCCAAGTATCTTAATTGCGAATGCCGAAGGCCGAGCTTTGCGTAGGGCCGAAGGCCCGGAGCGTAAGAAAGGTGCACGTTTTCTGCAGCTTCCCCAATTTAAGTTTCTTAATTGCGAAGGCCGAAGGCCGAGCTTCGCGTAGGGCCGAAAGCCCAGAGCGTAAGAAAGGTGCACGCTCTCTGCAGCTTCCCCAAGTATCTTAATTGCGAAGGCCGAAGCCCATGCTTCGCGTAAGGCCGAAGGCCCGGAGCGTCAGAAAGGTGCACGGTTTTTGCAGTTTCCCCAAGTATCTTAATTGCGAAGGCCGAAAGCCGAGCTTCGCGTAGGGCCGAATGCCCGGAGCGTAAGAAAGGTGAACGCTCTCTGCAGCTTCCCCAAGTATCTTAATTACGAAGGCCGAAGGCCGTGCTTCGCGTAAGGCCGAAGGCCCGGAGCGTAAGAAAGATGAACGCTCTCTGCAGCTTCCCCAAGTATCTTAATTGCGAAGGCCGAAGGCCGAGCTTCGTGTAGGGCGGAAGGCCCGCCCGGAGCGTAAGGAAGGTGCACATTTTCTGCAGCTTCCCCAATTTAAGTTTCTTAATTGCGAAGGCCGAAGGCCGAGCTTCGCGTAGGGCCGAAGGCCCGGAGCGTAAGAAAGGTGCACGCTCTCTGCAGCTTCCCCAAGTATCTTAATTGCGAAGGCCGAAGGCCGAGCTTCGCGTAAGGCCGAAGGCCCGGAGCGTCAGAAAGGTGCACGGCTTTTGCTGTTTCCCCAAGTATCTTAATTGCGAAGGCCGAAAGCCGAGCTTCGCGTAGGGCCGAAGGCCCGGAGCGTAAGAAAGGTGCACGCTTTCTGTAGCTTTCCCAAGTTTCTTAATTGCGAAGGCCGAAGGCCGAGCTTCGCGTAGGGCCGAAGGCCCGGAGCGTAAGAAAGGTGCACGCTTTCTGCAGCTTCCCCAATTTTCCTAATTGCGAAGGCCGAAGGCCGAGCTTCGCATAGGGCCGAAGGCCCGGAGCGTAAGAAAGGTTCACGGTCTTTGCAGCTTCCCCAAGTATCTTAATTGCCTAGGCCGAAGGCCGAATTTCGCGTAGGGCCGAAGGCCCGGAGCGTAAGAAAGGCGCACGCTTTCTGTAGCTTCCCCAAGTTTCTTAATCGCGAAGGCCGAAGGCCGAGCTTCGCGTAGGGCCGAAGGCCTGGAGCGTAAGAAAGGTGCACGCTCTCTGCAGCTTCCCCAAGTATCTTAATTACGAAGGCCGAAAGCCAACTAATAGTAAATACATAAGTATTTGCAGAGATATTAAGCCATAGCACTTTTCAATACGTCTGGTTTTTGGGTCCGACCTATTTACGTTTTTAAGCACATTTTATGCTAACATATCAAAATTCAACATGATGAAAGCTCCTTGAAGCAACTAAATTGCCTTAAATCATAAAAAAATGTGGTTGGTTTGTATGGTCACTAAAATGTATAAAATAAAATAAATTAATTAAAAATTAAAAAACACGACTGCAGTTAAAAAGCGAACTGAAAAGCTAAAAATAATTTTTAGTTATGTTAGCTACTCAACTTAATAAATGTAAAATAGAATATAAGTGTTCAGTCAGAGTCATAAACAGCAAATGGAAAAGTTTAGGCTCATTTAGGATAGTGACCGTACCTGATATTTTATTTCGATTGCAGTCGGGGACCTGTGAATGGGAACATTTCAATATATCAAGGTCCCCGACTGCAATCGAAATAAAATATACAGGTACAGTCACTATCCTAAATGAGCCTAAACTTTTCCGTTTGCTGTTTATGACTCTGACTGAACACTTATATTCTATTTTACATTTATTAAGTTGAGTAGCTAACATAACTAAAAATTATTTTTAGCTTTTCAGTTCGCTTTTTAACTGCAGTCGTGTTTTTTAATTTTTAATTAATTTATTTTTTGAGGTGGGGAATAGTAGTTTGTGTTACAAGGGATCCAAATGATATATTTCCGTCAAGGGCATACATTGAATCCTGAATGAGGCGATGGATTCACTCACTACGTTCGGGATTCTATTGTAGAATCCTGAGCGTAATGAGGGATTCAAGTGTTAACGCCCAAGACGTAATAATTTTGATACCGTGTGACACATACTGCTTTTCACATCAACTGTGAGGAAAATAAAAAAATCTTAGTGTTGACACAATATGATGCTTAAACAGATTATTTAAGCTAAAAAAATAATGTGCAAAAAAATGTAAAAATAGTGTGCTAGAACAGAAAAGTGTTACTTTGATCCCTCCTAGCAGGGAGGAAAAGTGCCACTTTGATCCCTCCTAGCAGGGAAGAAAAAGCTCTTTTCCGAATAGGTGGTGTGAAAAAAATGTTAAACTCGCGACAGGTCACGTGACGGACAGATTCGACAGATTGAAAATTCGTAAGACGGACACGTGACCTGATCGAAAAACTGTTACAATGTCATTGAGTTTTCACTTCTGCCGGCACTCCCGGAGTTGAATGCAAGCCGTTGCTTTTTATTTTCAAAATTTCAAGAACGGGGTGACTTGATTCTGGGGTTATTGGGTTGATCTCTTTTTTTTACAACCACTGCCATCTTCGGGTTTTGTATTTCCCGTGATATCGGATACCTACGCTTGTAGTGCATAGATCGTGAATGTGGTAATAATTATGAAATAAAAATATTGTTTTTTGTATTAAGCTTTTATTAAAGAAGTCATCCAAACCACCACCACGCATTTTTTAAAGTAGAAACCTTTTGTACACACATACACATTTAAGTATACATAATTATACTCTTTTTATACATCACGGAGAGCAATGATGACATTGATGATAAAATTGAAGATTTTATAAGTATATAATTATAAACATTGACTCTTCTATTCTTATAATCAAAATAATTGACTTGCTCTTGCTTTAAGATGATGATGAAACACATATGTAAGAGCGAGAGGCATCACACATTAATTAGATACAGTTGAAAGTCTTGCCTACTATGTAGTAATAAACCAGAAATCAGCTCTTTATAACATTTAAATCTTCTAACAATATTACCCCACGAATCAAAGTAACCCCTGTTTTACGATAGCTTACAGTCACTTAGGTATTAACAAAATTTTCTTCAGGGCCTAAAGTTACTATTCGCCAATCGCTCCAATAACATAGCGATATTCGACAGCGCTGATGCCTGCGATTCCATGGCTAACGTGGCGCGTTCTTGCAGCTTCTCTTGCCGATTTACAGTTGACAGGATCGCTTCCAGCAGCTGTGTTTGCGTAACGGAAGTACCTGCATAAAAGAGTAATAAGTATATTTTGGTGTATTTTTATTTTAAGTTTATGCTTAATTTATAAATCTGACATACGTTAATGTAAATTTATGGTTGTAAGAAAGAGAGGCAAGAATACAGTTTATAAAACGTGACGATGCAACACAGGATTTTATTTTAACAGTCGATGTCCTGTGGCAAACAAGCAGGCCTGAATGTTGGTAAGTGAAGCATATGGACGCTTGCAGCTCAAGAGTGTTACATGCGCGTTGCCGACCCAAACTTTTGAACTAAACAGATAACATAACGTTAAGTTTTTAATTAATCAACTATCGTTTGTTATGATATATAGATTTATTACTCACTATATATGCGCAACGGAGGCCTATTTGAATATGATTTTTTTTTCTGATTCGGGCTTCTCGCTCGCACCAATATCATACCTATATAAAAGTGCGATCCGAGTATAAGAGTCACTATTAACTGTACGATAAAGATAAAGATTTCTTTATTACCGTTGTCAAGTTGATTTTCATTGATTTGCAAGTTGGTGCCACTCTGACCGCTCGATAGTGGATCTACCTCTGCATCGTTAGTAGTAACCTGCGAGCAGAACAAAAGAATAATTAAGAGCAAATGCTAGCCGTACGTATAAAAAAATTACCTAAATACAAATACTGTTGTAAAAAACTCACTTTGGTGTTCCTTTTCCCTGTCGATTGTTTTTTGTTGACCGCTCGTTTTTTAGGAACATGTTTGTCTTTCTGTAAATAAATGATAAGTTAAGGTGTAATGACACCAGTTCACTTCGCTATTCTATATAAAAAAATGTTTTAACAAGCGCACTCCTTGAAGGCAAACAATATAAATAAGATTAGAGCGATTAAAGACATCTGTGCCCTGTTTTTCAAAAGCTTGTAACTTGTATTACAATAGGAATGGACTTCCACTTGTATTACAAGTTACAAGCTTTAGATAAACAGGGCACTGATATACAGAAAATGTGTTTTTCAATCAAAAAATATCATAATAGTTTGTAAATAGTTATCCATAATAAGGAGGTCGATTCAAATGTAACAATTTGTTTTAGTTTTGAACTGGTTTTAATTGGCGCGCATCACACTCACGACCTTCACTTCATTTCGAATGCACCAATCAGCGTAACGTAAGCGATCTTCAAGGTCGTATCAAAATAAGATCGTATCAAATTGATAAATCTGGGCTTGAGGTAACTTAATTTGTATTTTTAACTTACCGGATCGAAATCCGAATCGGAAGATAAATCTTTTCTTTTTATTTTTATTTTACGGCCTCTGGATGACCTTGGAACGTAGTCAATGTTCACCATCATATTTTTTGGCGTATAATCTATAGTAGCATCTTCACATGTCATATCCTCTTGAAAATCTACAGGTGATAGTTTTAATTCTATTTTATCATCAGGCATTTCATCATCATGCTGTTTAGTTTCGGATAAGCTGGAAGTGTTTTGCTTTTCTTCTTTAGTGTTATTTTTCTCTATGTAAATACTTGAAATGTCGTCGTCGTAGTCATCGTCACTGTATTGGTCACTAAATTCTATTTCTGTTTTCACTTGAATTGCTATTTCTTGCGCTTCCGCTTCACGCTTTTCAAAATCTTCAACCACATCTTCAATTGTTGCATTATAACCAGGCAATTGTTTTAATACTTCTTCTGGATTGAATGGCTTTATTCCTGTTTTTTCAAAACCTTCTAAAACTGTATCAGTTGCGTTGGCAATTATATTTTGTGTCATTTCGAAAAAACTTTGCTTCGAGATTGTGTATTGACTGCTGTCTATTTTAACCTGAGGAAGTATACTACCCCATGTCTTTTGAATCAGTTGCGATAGGTTGTAGAGAGGTTGCGTCAAGTTACTGGAGTTATCTGGCAAGAATACAAAAAGTATATCTTGTTCTTTGCACATTTCAAGTATATCTTTAGTAATACGTGACGAAAAGAAACCGCCTATTAAGCACTTTTTGCCTGATTTTCCTTCATAGTAAGGTACAATGATAGATTTGAACCAATCTTCGAAAATACTTGTATTCAGCCGTTTTCGTTCTTCATGTAAATGCTTGGACATTATAGATCGTCTTGGAGTTTTCTCATAACAAGGTTTCTCTTTATACGAAATTAGAGGGTCTAAGATTTCTCCTGTGGCTGAAGCTGCCAGCATTACAAGCATATTGTTTATTTTCAAATTTTCTTTCTCTTTTGTTTTATTATCTTCAACTTCATCTACAATAAAAATATCATTATAGCAAACGATATTTTGCGGATCCAGATCATTGATCAACGTTTTCAGTTCATGAAAATAACTGAGAACAGCTTCAGCTGTGACTGCGCCGTTATCGTTAATGTTTTGGATGACTTTCTGTGATATAATGTCTTCTTGTCTTTTTATCAATTTCGTCACAAGTTCCTGTCCTGGTAAATTATTCTCTAATTTCCTTTTAGTAATCACCGGACGTCTGTCCAGATAAAATTTTATAAGCAATCTTAAATCCCAAAACTGCAGATGGTATTGCCACGGTGCGCAGGCGTGTATGTATTTTATAATATGTTCTTCTCTCTCCAAAGTAAAAGCTTTTCGTCCCCCAGATTCATTTGTTCTATTATAATGGATGCGTCCATATAAACATGATTTGGTTATGTTATATTTCCTAGCAATACTACACAACGAGCCTTCACCATTAAGAAACTCTTTATATGCCTTCTTCATTATTTCTGGGTCATATTTTCTATATTGCCTGGACCCAGGCTTTGGTTTATAATTGCGCACCATAGTTTAATTGAATAGTGTGAATCTGCAAAGCAAAAGCAGGGTATTAAAATAAAGGGATTAATAGGCAGGTGGGGCTGTACGTTTAAAAACCGGCCAAGTGCGAGTCGGACTCGCGTTCCAAGGGTTCCGACTCACGCTTGACTGCACATTTCTAATAGGTTTTCCTGTCATCTATAGGTAAAGAACTATTTTGTGTATTTTTTTCAAAATTTTAGACCCCGTAGTTTCGGAGATAAGGGGGGGGGGGTGGTCATTTTTTGCCTATTTTCTTGAATAACTGCATAGTTTAGCAGTCCTAAAATTATAAAAAAAACATATTTAAGATTCTTACATTGAGCTCTTTCATTTGATATATAACACGATTTAGTTTGAAAAACTTTATTTTTTAATTTTCTCATTTACCCCCCAAAAATGGCCTCCATATTCAAAATTCATTTATTTACGTTACACGTTCGTCTTTGGGTCACAAACTTACATATGTGTACCAAATTTCAACTTAATTGGTCCAGTAGTTTCGGAGAAAATAGGCTGTGACAGACGGACGGACGGACAGACAGACAGACAGATGCACAAGTGATCCTATTAGGATTCCGTTTTTTCCTTTTGAGGTACGGAACCCTAAAAACGGCCAAGTGCGAGTCGGACTCGCGCACGAAGGGTTCCGTGCCATTACGCAAAAAAAGGCAGAAAAATCACGTTTGTTGTATCCCCGGGCGCACTTAAATATTTATTTTCGTTGCTTTTAGTATTTGTTGTTATAGCAGCAACAGAAATACATTATCTGTGAAAATGTCAACTGTCTAGCTATCACGGTTCATGAGTTTACAGCCTGGTAACAGACATACGGACAGACAGAAAAAGAGACAGACGGACAGCGAAGTCTTAGTAATAGGGTCCCGTTTTTACCCTTTGGGTACGGTACGGAACCCTGAAAATCGGACGCCTGCCTAATAAAACGATATGCAATTTTATTTCCGGCATACGGTGGCTTGATGGTCCCCCATAAAAAGCGACATCTAGGATGGCTCAAGGGAAACACCATAGACCGTATTATTATTATCAACATGTTCGTTTAAAATAATGCCTATGGTAGGTAGGTAATCCTCAGTACTTGTTTTAATGTAAAAAGTACAAGTAGGTAGGTAAATTAGGAACTCGGAGAGTTGTAACACTAGGAAAACGATGATCAAGTGAATAAAGGCCTAAATTGGGAGCTGCTAAATTGCGATTTGGCACTTTTGCGGTTGGGTGTACCTATTGATTTTGTCATAAAAAATGAATGTCTGCTTTCAAACTTAACTTAAAACAATCGTAACATAAAGTATCATGCTTAAAATAACGAATGATATCGAGACAGCATTCCACATTACACCTATAATAACGACAATCTCTATTAACCCCATTCTCCGTTTCAATGTACCCCATGTTTTCTATCCGCCCCATCTTACGAATTGGGTTGTAAATTAGAATTCGAATGTATACCGTGAATATTTTGGCTTATAATTGAACTACTTACGTGCAAAAAATTCACTAAAAACCCACAATATTAACAACAAGTACAATTTGACATCACTGACATGACATTAGACAGTAAACAATAAAATTATCATTTCATTTTATTCTTTGCTAACTTCATGTTAGTCAAGGGATACCCCAACAAAAAAAGACCAAAGTATTTTAGTGATTTATAATTTATAAATTCATTACAATAGCTTTTCTTACTTGTTTTTATTACATTTGTTATTTTATGATGGAATTTAAGTAATGTTTACTTCATGTACTTCAGAAAATAAATAAAATACTTTTTTATGCTTTCTTTTATTCGTCATCAGTACGCATAGCAGGCAACACTTCTCCATTCATCATCACGTCAGCCAACTGCCAAGACGGCAGCACAGCTGGCTGGGGAAATGTCAATCTCTTAAACTTTCTTCTAAAATAATGCAAATTTTATAAATTAATTCCTTGTTAATTATATTCGTGCGTGATGCGGCTGTGTGCGTTCCTGTTATTGCCGCTGGCTCTGGGCGCCGCGGCCTGGGACGATGGCGATTTAGAAGTATTCGACGTGGTTGAAGAAGTGAATCAGAATTTCTACGAGTTGCTCGGAGTTACACAGGTAATGTCGGCGGAAACCTTGTGGAACTACTATATATATATTATTGAGAAAGATAAATAATTAATCTCCGATAGTTAAATACGAATAAAAAAATTATTTTGGCCTGCGTTCGCCTCTCAGCTGAAATAATATTATTTGTATTGTATAGCTACAGTCAGCAGCAGAAGTTGCTAAGCAGGCGAGTTGTTCAAAATTACCTTGACGCGCTCTTATTCTCTTAACAAAAAAGTCGCGTCAAGATCATTTTGAACACTTCGCCCGCTTAGCAACTATCGCTGTTGACTGTGATATTTATATATGACATGAGATATTTTATCATCAATATATTCACAATTAGATTGCTTTACTAACGTATGCCTATTGCTGTTTTTTTACTTAAATAATTGACTTCTACCAGTCGCTCGCTTAGCTGGTTGTCTGATGTTCGAATCCCAGTAAGTATTAATTTGTTGATGTATGTAATTTCAGATGTTTCCAATATATTTAATTATTTTATTAAAACTTAGGAAAATTTACAATGATAAATCAGATAGCCTATAAATGGAACAATTGCCCAAATCCATTTAATTTTGTTATCTACTACTGTTACCTTGACTTTTGTCCATTGATTGTGGACAAATTTTTTATCATGTGCAATCTTACTCATTACTATGGAATGTGGATCGTGACCACTTAGCTTAGCAGCTCCTGTCATTTGTCTTCATCAGTCTCAATCTCCGGTAACCATCACCGCTATATGGAGTTTGCCTGAGGTGGCCTTTTTAACTTGGTCCGACCATCTAGTTGGTTGGCCCTGAGATCTTTTGGCTTGCACTTTTCCCACAGTAAACATGTGCAATAAGAGTAATGGAAATAGTATTGAATCATAAATTTTGCTGCAGGAAGCTACACCATCTGAAATTAAGTCAGCATTCAAAAAGTTGACACTCAAACTGCATCCAGACAAGAATGATGCTCCGGACGCGGATGTCCAGTTCAGGAACCTGGTGTCCGTGCACAATGTACTCAAGGACCCTGGAAAGAGAGAAAAGTATGTATGGCAGTAGTTGTCTTAAACAAGCATTGAAATTATCCTTGCAAGAGACAGAGTAGTTAGTTTCCGTAGTTTAGGGCTACCTTATTATATTAGTACAAAGCCAAAATACACAGTCATGTTATTGTTTTACACAAATTTAATTTATTTCATTTTGTTTATCCTGTTGGTATACTTCAATCTGTGTTTGAAGTGTGTATTGTTACGTTTTAACTCAGGTATCCACTGTTAATCAGCGCCTTGGCTTGCTGCGCTGAGTGGGGATTCTGTTTAGCATCTAGTTTGTGTAGTATGTACTTATTTTAAAATATTGTAGTCAACTTATGATGTTAAATAACTGTATTTTCTTTCTTTATTTATTTATTTACAAGTTAGAATCTGTATCTGAAACTAACTTTCCTTTTAGGTATAACGAGGTGCTCAAGAATGGTCTGCCCAACTGGCGTTCAGCGATATACTATTACCGCCACGTCCGTAAGATGGGTCTGGCCGAGGGCTCATTCATCCTGTTCATTATCATCACCTTTGGGCAGTACGCTGTTGGCTGGGCTGCTTATGCTGAGAAAAGATTCACTGCGGTATGTCAT
The DNA here is from genome assembly GCF_948474715.1 of Cydia amplana. Classification (NCBI taxonomy): domain Eukaryota; kingdom Metazoa; phylum Arthropoda; class Insecta; order Lepidoptera; family Tortricidae; genus Cydia; species Cydia amplana. Next base: position 3,143,686 of record NC_086074.1, on the reverse strand, counting down.
CGGCTTATACATACCATCGCCCACACTGTTAACTGACAGTTTTTAAACATTACAAAAGGCATAAGGTCCACTGATGGACAGTTAAGAGTGTTGCTGTTTGTACTGTATTCTTGGGGTGCAAAGTCCTAATAGAATCGTTATTTAATGGAACAGATTAGCTTATTACTTAGAGTAGCTTTATATATAAGCAAATATAAGTTTCAAAAACTCATTGAAACAAGACAAGGTTCTGAAGTTTGGCTGTGTACTAAAACATAGTCATCATTAGATTACCTATTTACAGTCTAGGGGACCCTAGCGACATCTACCGTAAGAGCGTTACACTTCTTCTTATAGCACCGGTCGCAGAAGTTTCTGCTTGTTAAAATTTAAGTTTATTTTGTCGCCAGGAGCAAATCCTAAACAGCAGAGGCAAGAAACACTCAAAGAAATCCGGTTTCGACACCGGCCTGGCTGAGATCCTGGACCAACTTCCCAAACCCAGCATCAAGGACACCCTGCCCTTCCAAATACCGAGGCTGATATGGTGGAGCATAGTGGGCATACCGCGAGGCATCATGGAGCTGAGGAGGCAGATGAATGAACGGGAGGAAGAGGCTAAGAGGCAGAAAAAGAGGTAGGAATTCTATATTGAAACCTTGGAGGATATAATCAAACGGAGACGCCATGTCTGTAATTTTCTGTACAAAACAGTCTGCCGATTTTTGCGGGGGAGGGGAACGTCAAATGTATGCGTAACGTAAAAATAGCCATGTCAGATAAACGTCAGTCCATACATTGTGTATGACCGTTGGCCGCCTATGTTCGACAGAGGGGAAAGCCTGTTAATGGCTACTCCGTTTAGTTGTATCCTCCAAGATTGAAACGATTGTCATTTTACTTTTAAAGACGAAGGTTTACGTAACATTAACTAGACAGTTTATTACGCCAACAATCGGTAACAAATAACGGTTAGGCAATGAATATTACAAATATCGGCGATTTCTACATAAAGTTTCTTATCTTTTAGCAATTACACATTTCGTTACATATTGTAAGATTTAATGGTAGCTCATAGGTGTGCTGTTTAAAAAAAAAAGATACTCAGAGGAATTAAGGGGCACAGGTTTTTCAACCAGTGGTAGTTTAAAATTTATAAGTGCACTGTAAAAATACATAAAATACCTAAAAAATAAAATGCTTTCCTATAATCAAGCGTATTTCCCGAGAGTATCAAGTGTATTTTAACACATTCACTGCCACCGACGCATATATGCGTTCACCGTCATACAAGTTTGTTCCAAGGCCACGCCCCCTGGCAGTGAATGCGTTAAAGAATCACTATAAATATAAATTTGGAAGTAATGGGCTCTCGTAATTTTCCCCCATGCTTTATATTTAATCTTTTCCGACCTTGTACCACTTCCTAAATCCGGATTTGACGTCCGGTCTGGCCTAGTGGGTAGTGACCCTGCCTGTGAAGCCGCGGTCCTGGGTTCGAATCCCGGTAAGGGCATTTATTAGTGTGATGAGCACAGATATTTGTTCCTGACTCATGGTTGTTTTCTATGTGTTTACGTATTTGTATATTATATATATCGTTGTCTGAGTACCCACAACACAAGCTTTCTTGAGCTTACCGTGGGGCTTAGTCAATTTGTGTAAAAATGTCCTATAATATTTATTTATTATCATTTATTTTGTAACATGGACAAGAACAGCTACTAACAGAGAGGAATGGAAGGTCTTAGGGGAGGCCTATGCCGGGAGGCAAGTCGACCGATGTCAACTCTAAGATAAGATAAGATAAGATAAGATATTATTTATTGTATAACTGTGTACAAAGATGTTGACATAATACAATTAGGAACCAACAGTCTATCCATCACGGACGTACAATATATTAATGACTAAATGACAATCAACTTTAAATATAAATAAAAAAAATGTAATATGTTTGACTATTTTGACACATCTAATACCTTTAAACGAGCAATTCTTGTTTATTTATTTATTTATTTATATATATATTTCGGCGATCTCGGAAACGGCTCTAACGATTTCGATGAAATTTGCTATATGGGGGTTTTCGGGGGCGAAAAATCGATCTAGCTAGGTCATATCTCTGGGAAAACGCGCATTTTCGAGTTTTTATGAAATGAAATGAATGAAATCGTTTATTTCAGGCAACTAGTGGCCCATACATAAATACCTTAAAACTAGCATAGGTATGATTGCGATGCATTACGCAACCCCGCAGTGTCAGGGAACCGGCCGCGGAACCGCCGAAACTTGACACCCTTTATATGTTTCACCCAGATATTATTTAATAACGTGACAAAACTGTACCATTCAAAATTTAAGGTCTAAATAAACGGCTATTTTATTTTATTTATTTATTTTGTTAAACAGAGAAGTGGAAGAAAAAGCCCGAGCGGAGCGAGAAGCGGCCGCCATGGAGGAGGCCAAGGCTAAGGGCGCGCGCAAACGGCGCGGCTTCGTGCCCCCGGAACGGGAGTGCCTTTTAGACCCCGTGGCGGCTGAAGACGAGACCCCTGTGCCGGTACCGGCTAAACCGGTTAGTAGCTTACCCTAAACCTATAGTCTATCAAGCCGGATATAAATATGTAAAGCAAACTAAAGTATGGTATCCCTAGGAAAGCAGCAATGTACATCGAACAACGATGAAATGTAAACAAAACAGTTCCACAGATAAGATATAAATGACAAGCGATTTTCGAAAAAATGCAAACGTAGAGCACTACGGTAGAGCATTGTTCAAATTTTCCGCCTTTTTCTACTGACAAGATTTGCTTGACCAAGTATAAATTAAAAACCATAATTCGGCTGACTAGATTAGCACATGAAATGATACCAGGAATAGCAAACAAAAATTGTCACGAGTATATTTTTAGTGTTTTCGTATAAAACTTTGTTTACGGAACACTTATGGGATCACTTCGGTCTTGCAAATCGGTTAAATGCGTTTTTCTCAGATACCGTTTGACGTAGATATATAAATATATACATTATATTTTTTGTGATGATTAATTTATACAGGTAAGCAATATAAAGTAGTAAATAGAAATTCCATGCATAGTTCGTGATCAGCAACGCAGGTTTCGTCAAGTAGAAACAAAATCAAATCAGCTACGGGCTTCGTTATCTACTTACAAATTATATAATCCGGAAGAGGCTTTGTCAATACCACTAAATTAAACTGACAGCGTTGCCCCGTTGTTGAATAGGGTATTTGACTCCTTTTTTCGAACTGTCAAAACGATTTTGCAACTATGGAATTTGTGTATATGAAACACTAGCATGTGACGTCACAACCAAATTACCTACTCTTTATAGTTTTAAAGGTACGGGTTTTAAAATAGAAATTGTGTCTAAAAATAACTGCTGTCTACGTTTCTCTATTAATCTTCTGGTACTTTATTTCATGCATAGGGTAAAATAATTCATTTTAAATACAGTCAAATACCCTATTGCCAAGGAGATCTGTTGGACCAGGTGCGATCCGGAGCGACGATCGCAGCCCCTATCATCTTTTAAAGGGCCCACTGATTAACAGTCCGCCGGACGGTATCGGCCTGTCAGTTAGAACAAAAAGTCGACAGCTCCGAACAATTGACAGGCCGATACCGTCCGGCGGACTGTTAATCAGTGGGCCCCTTTAGGGTGTTATACTTATTAGTTTATTTTTCTCAAAAATGGACGGCAAAGTCGACGTTGCCGGTTAAAAAATAGGTCGCGAAGTGCGTAGTTTATGGTCATTCAAAAAATTAAAAAGTTAAAAACATTGCAGTCTCGATTTCGGGACTGCAATGTTGCATACAAATTCCATTATTTAACGAGTTCCAAACTTTTTAAAACTTTAAATGGCCATATCAAATGAAGGCATAGGTCCCTTAAACAGCCAAACAGATGATCAGCATTTATTATTATATAAAGCCTGTAACAGACTATCGCACCGCACCGCGACCTTGGAGCGTCGCACTCATAAGTGAGAGCGAGAAACAGATATCTCTTTCTCGCTCTCACTTATGGGTGCGACGCTCCAAGGTCGCGGTGCGGTGCGATAGTCTGTTACAGGCTTAATGTTGGTACCGCGACTATTTAGGTGTCTCAAATAGGTTGGTGTATTTTCAGCAGAAAAATACTTCTTTTTTTTTAAGGCGGCAAGCATAGGTATCTTTTTAATGGTTTTACTTTTTTATGTGAAAATTAGAACGTTGCTTTCGTAAAATATTTCTATTTCTTGCACCATTTTTGAGAAAAGCACTATATATGACTCGGTTGGAAGGCTACTTGCTGGCTTCGGATTCAATTAAACGGACTCCCAAGGTCGTCCGTTTAAAACGAATCCTCAGCCAGCAAGTAGCTACTTCCGATCCTCGACAATAATGTACTATTTGTGGCCAGACGCCAGTGATAACCGGCGGTCTCTGGACAGATGACGACCTGGCCGAGCTGATAAGACTAGTAAAGAAGCACCCCGGGGGCTCCGCTTCCCGCTGGGAGTCCATCGCGGACGCCCTGCGGCGCTCCGTGCCCGAGGTCACGCACATGGCCGCCAAGCTCAAGGACAACTGCTACAAGATACCGGGCCAAGAACCCGAGCCGGTGCCAGAAGTGCCCAAGAAGGTAAATCTCTCAGAAGTGACACCCCTGGAATTGCCAGCGTGTCGTAGGCTACGGGAACCGCTTCCTATCAAGTTGTATGCTTGTTTTCCACATGGATACCGGGCCAGGAGCCGGAGCCGGTGCCAGAAGTGCCTAAGAAGGTAAATCTCTCAGAAGTGACACCCCCGGAGTTGCCAGCGTGTCGTAAGCTACGGGAACTGGTTCCTATCAAGTAAGCTGTATGCTTGTTTTCCATAAGGTATAAAAAATAACTTGAGAGAAACTAAAAGTACCAACCACTTGGTGTCAAAGATTTACTGTAAGAATACCTATTTTTACGAATTTATACGGTTCAATTCACACGTAATAATATGTTGAACGCTATCAGACCAATAACACCAATTAACAGTTTCAAAATTTAAGTTTTTTTTTTAACTTTCAAGCACGAAATAAGTTAGGATACCATTCGATTCCTCACATTTTATCCAAAAAAAGATTGTATAGCAACTATAACGCAATATTTCACCGACAAAAATGCAATTTTCTTGTTTTGTTCATACTTCAAGATGCGATCTCAGTGACCTTGACGTCACGTTCACATAGCGATTTGTTCGGGGCGTTTCGCGAGTGAAGTACGACTGTCGGACTTTGACTATAAATTCTAACTTTTGTATTGCTATAATGCAATGGGCCCCATATAGACATTTGATCTTAAAAACAAACCTGATTGATTGATACCATAAATGAAAATTTGTCATCTAGCCTATTGTTTTGTGGTCACTTTTAGGTGAAGACACGTAAAACAGAAGAGGTGAGCAGCGGCAACTGGTCGCAGCAGCAGCAGAAGGCGTTAGAGGCAGCTCTGGCCAAGCACCCTAAGGGCGGCGCTGGCGACCGCTGGCAGAAGATAGCAGCCGCCGTGCCTGACAAGACCAAGGTACTCTCTCCTTCCATTGCTGAGAGTCATAGTTAAAGTGAGACAGGCGTTGGCAGCTCTGGCCAAGCACCCTAAAGACGCCGTTGACTGCTGTCAGAAGATAGCAGCCGCCGTGCCTGACAAGACCAAGGTACTCTCTCCTTCCGTTGCTGAAGCTCATAGTTGAAGTGAGACAGAAGGCGTTGGCAGCTCTGGCCAAGCACCCTAAATGTGGCGCTGGCGACCGCTGGCAGAAGATAGCAGCCGCCGTGCCTGACAAGACCAAGGTACTCTCTCCTTCCATTGCTGAGAGTCATAGGTGAAGTAAGACAGAAGGCGTTGGCCGCTCTGGTCAAGCACCCTAAAGACGCCGTTGACTGCTGTCAGAAGATAGCAGCCGCCGTGCCCGACAAGACCAAGGTACTCTCTCTTTCCATTGCCGAGGGTCATAGGTGAAGTGAGACAGAAGGCGTTGACAGCTCTGACCAAGCACCCTAAAGGCAGCGCTGGGCACCGCTGGCAGAAGATAGCAGCCACCGTGCCTGACAAGACCAAGGTACTCTCTCCTTCCATTGCTGAGGGTCATAGTTGAAGTAAGACAGAAGGCGTTGGCAGCTCTGGCCAAGCACCCTAAAGACGCCGTTGACAGCTGTCAGAAGATAGCAGCCACCGTACCTGACAAGACCAAGGTACTCTCTCCTTCCATTGCTGAGGGTCATAGTTGAAGTAAGACAGAAGGCGTTGGCAGCTCTGGCCAAGCATCCTAAAGGCAGCGCTGGGCACCGCAGGCAGAAGATAGCAGCCGCCGTGCCTGACAAGACCAAGGTACTCTCTCCTTCCATTGCTGAGGGTCATAGGTGAAGTGAGACAGAAGGCATTGGCAACTCTGGCCAAAAAACCTAAAGACTACTACAATCTTATGCAGAAGATTGCAGCCATCCCTGGCAAGACCAAGGTCGGTACACTCGGTACACATTCTAAAGGTTGAATTTAATGTTGCTGATCACTTATAAACGTTATTGCAACTTAATAAGGCCTATCAAAGGCCAGTTATGCTGTTAATTCTACGTATAATAAAGTACCACTACTAATCGTGCGTAGTATTAACAACAATAGGTTAAATCTTTTTTTTTTAATACCACATCGGTGGCAAACAAGCATACGGGCCGCCTGATGGTAAGCAGTCACCATAGCCTATGGACGCCTGCAACTCCAGAGATGTTTTTACGCGGGAATCTTTAATCACTTTACCACTTTACATCTTTTATCACTTTACTTATTACCATACTAAGTTTACTCATATCGGATAAGGCAACGTTTTATTACCGATAATATTACTCCATTCAGTGATTTTTATTACTTCTGTAAAAATTATACAGACCGGATTACCTATATTATATTGCCAGATATCCAACAATAGTCATCATTGTCATTGGCAGGCCAAAAGTAATGTGCAATAGTGTTGTTAGTTATAGGTCAATAGATATTGTTTTTTATTTAAACAAACATAGTTATTAAGTTTTGCGGGTTACTAACTTAAATATGAATCATTTAAACAGGTCTGAAATAAAGCATTATTTTTTATTTATTTTAGTATTGTCTTCATCTTCATATGGTTTCAATTGTGTAAATTATAAAACATCTGTTTAAAGTCACATTTTCTTCAGACAAACCGTTACCTACGTAAATACCAAAAGGACGTAAACAATATTTTTAGTCGTATTTAAATCCGAGACTTATGTGTGAGATATACAGTTGAAATTCCTGTAAAAAATATGCAATCTTTAGTACCTATAGTTACGATCAAACGTGGATATTTAACAAAGTTATAACGTCACGTATTGGAATTGTTCGTGACGACAATTAGCAATTAAACACACTTGTTTAAACTAGGAGCTGGTTCTCGATAATGTTTTCGTACAATGTGACTGATATTGCAATTTAAGTACTTTGGATGTTTTGGCAAATAAATTATGGTAATAATTATTACTAGTGGCTCTGTCTGTGAGCTGTAGACCTCGCGAGCATAGTTTATTGAGACCGTGCACGATGACAGCGCCACACAGCGGTTTGATCAATCAACAATACAAAGATTTTAATTTATTAAAAAAAATACGAAGTTTAAGTGATAAAAAAAAATACAAAAAGTTGTCTTACTGGGGATCGAACCCAGTCACTTTCTGTGTGCAAACAAAAAAGCGATTGTTTACAAAATGCGCTATGATAGTTCTTAGCTAAGTTGACGAAATTCGGCTACTCATTCTCGAGTACTAACTAAATATTTAAATACCGCCTAAACCAGCAATACAATTTTTTTGCACGTTTTGCCATTTACTATGTAAATATGTCTCAAAAAGAAAGTACTCTTATGATATCGATACGATTATTTGTTTAAGCGCAAGGTAAAAACGGGATCGACAAAAAAATTTTATTTACTCATAGAATCTGGTCACAAAATTTCACAAGAATCGGTTGAGCATTGTGACCTGTAGAGGAGAACATCCGGACATACAAAAGCAAAATGCCCGAGTCAAAACGTAGACCTTCGCTACGCTTCGGTCAATTAAACTTTTAACGCGTTTTGGTCATCATAAATGTTTCAATTACTATAATGGGCATATTCATCAAGACGACATTCCAACAAGCTTAAAATCAATGAGATGGCATTGTTTCATTACAAAGTTCCTGTAGTCTCCAGATCACCTTTACTTACAAAGGTATAGGGGCGAATTTGGCTTACATATTTTCTTTACAACTCTGCTCAAACGTCCAAAAACAGGCAAGCCGGTGGGAATCGGCTTTTATGGACGCGCCGCCACTGAAAGGTATACCAAATTTTAATGCTTAATGCTTAATCTGCAACCGGAATGTGGGTCGAATTCGTTATATGATCTCGTTGCATCAATTGAGCCACGAAAAAGTTAACAAATAGAAATGAAAGTGTATCTAAAGCGTTCGGCGTGACTGCACACCAACTGACTAAATATTATGTAATTTAAAATTTGTTGTTGTCTATGAAAATGGACCTTATGTCACCCTTTATTACGGTCTGTTTTGTAGGATTCTATATAGAACGAGTCAATCTTGATGTAGTAACACAGTTGATGTGTAAAGAGTTAAAATTTTCTTTGTTTTTTTTTTATGTTTTAGTTCGGGTTCGTGTTATATATAATATTTAAAACCTTCGCGTTTTGAACACATATTAACTTACATTTATAGACGGGTCTAACGCGAAATTTATTCAATTACCTTTATATACCGACGTATCGACACAGGTTTCACTGGTCATGGTCGCGGTTAACTGATGTCCCAGCAAAATGTCAAAAAACGTCGGTATATAAAGGTAATTGAATAAATTTCGTGTTTCGTGTTATATGACTGCATTCGTTTCGTATGCGATATAAACGAATGTATTGTCTACTATTCGCACGAATACATGATATATGTCTGTGGCAAGTACGAGTATCTGCAATAGACGTAAAATTAAACATTAGCCTTTCTACCATTGATCTATTTTGAGAAAACAAAATTGTATTTGTCTTGCCAAGTTTTGATGTCTGGGCGAGGGCGGCTACAGTTTATAGACATTATAGACGAGTAAGAATTTGGGTTAGGGTAAATAATCTCTAAATATCTAAGTAAGTCTGTCTGTTACCTCTTCACGTTTAAATTGCTGAACGGATTTAGATGTAATTTGGTATGGTGATTATTTGACTTTTAGGAAAGGACATCAGGGTACTTTTTATCACTATAACTAATGCATGTTGTTTTATCTTATTTTCCAGGAGGAATGCATGCAGCGGTGTAAATATCTATCAGAAACGCTAAGAAAGCAGAAACAGAAAGAAGAAGAGGATAGACTAAGAGAGGAGAACGGAGAACAGAGCGCCGAAGAAGGACAGAACGAGGAGTCATAACGAATTAGCTTTTGGAAATTGATCTCTTTACCATTGACTTAAGTGTCATTATGGAGCGGCAGGATTTTAATCCAATAATAGGACAGCAATAATAGTTTGTTGAATTGTTAATTGCCGTTGTTAGGATGTGTTATTTTAGGTACTTGCAATAATGTTATACATATAACAAAACCACCTGACTTATAAAAATAATTCCCCAACGGTACACAAAATCTTCTCAGTTTGGCATACGACGAGTCTTGTAATATTATTAACCTAATATTCTTGCTTATTCAATAAAAAAAAAATACCATAGATAACACATTATGATCATACATCGGGGTTTTCGGTGCGGGAATGATTTCGTGTATTTAGAACTTTGTTTATTGTAAAATAATTACCAAACTATGAATTAAACGTAGGTAGTAAGGTCCAAATGTGCTTAGAAATGTTAAATTAGTATCGTATTTTAAATTTTTTACCTGTTATTTGGCTAGTGTAAAACATTCCCGCACCGAAAACCTCGATGTATGATTATGATACTAGTGTGCTACCTTGATCATTACACACAAACCGAGCGCGAAATAAGAAAGCCGATGTGTGTAATTACCAATGCACACGTGTTTCATACGACGTTTTTCAAGCGGTTCAATGAGTTCCACGTTACGAGCAAGTGTGTTAAAAAAAATATTATGCATTCAGTAAATCATAACTTTTAAAAATAAATTTCTGCGTCAAAACATTGTCATTAGCTGAATTACCTAGTCCTACAGTTTTGTTGGTTTACATACTATTGTATTGGTACCTAAAATAATAAAATCATGGTAGAGTTAGACCAAGATTTATACGTCATAATTTCATAGAAATTTGACGTTTAAGATAACACTTGCACTGCGTGTGCTATCAAAATCGTTGCAGACTTATCTCGGTCTCACTCTAGCGTCTTTATCCACTTAAAAACGGACGATTTCTTTACGTCAGTCCTGGCCGCGTAGCCAACATGCCAATCGCTAACGCTCCGTAGCGAATGAAACGCAACTGACACACTAATATGGGAGCAATATAGAAGTGCAAGCGATTGTCACCTTGGCTAGGCCGCCAGTTCTTGTAAATAGTACTGTATCGAGCTGTATGTCTGTATAAGTACTTTTATTTTACGTACGGTTTGACATTTATATCAAACATTTGATTGTTTAGTTGTTTCTTTTTTTTACAAGCTTTTATTTAGTTTCACCTGTCCCGTTGTCTGTCTGTCGGTAATGTAATCAAATCAAATCTTGCAAGTTAAATTTGATCCACTTCCCGGTTTCCGATTGAGCTGAAATTTTGCATACACATGTAGGTAAGTCGGGTGACAATGGAATATTATGGTACCATCGAGCTGATCTGATGATGGAGACACGAGGTGGCCATAGGAACTCTGAGATGAAACAACGCAACCTAATTGTGTTAGGGGTTTTCAGAATTGTCTCGATGAGTATTAGTTGTCTCTCGTAAGAAAAGTACAGTCAGCGTTAAAGGCTTGTACCAAAAATGAAATTTTTGCCAAAAACTTATTTTACTCATGCCGACAGTCTGTGTCCTACTTATTGAAAATACGTAAAGATGACGACGTAAACTAAATCTTGCTTTAATATTACAGACACATAGTTCTGTATAGCGGTTAGCATTGCTGGTTTTTCCTAAGGTTGTTAAACTCGCGGTTGCAGTCCTGACCGAGCGGAAGGCAGCTATGTGCTAGAGTGAGAAAGTAATGTATAAACCGCCTCCCGCTCTTGTAGATATGAGAACATTTCTTTAGGAAGTAAATAAATGTGACAAGGCCATTTAGTGTTGCTATGTCAAAATAAATATAAACACTATTAGACTGTAAACAGGTAGAAGTATAGAGGAGCAACCTAGGGAATCCGTGAACACTAGGTGGCAGTTAGCCACCTGAAGACCTTGCTATGGGTAGTTTTTTAGCATTAGAAAAAGGCTACGCGATCTTGAAGTGTCTTTTAATTGAAAAACGCCTTCTTAAAATCGGTAACTATTACTTATGTAAGCAAAATAATGTAAATAATCGTATATGATTCATAATTGTTACATATTTGCCGTGACTTGTTTTTCAAAAGTGTTTTTCAATAAAAAGACGCCAAGATTGTTTACCATTTTTCTAATGCTAAAAAAACTACATATAAGTTTCGTGGAGGAGCTGGGGTGGTTAGAGTAGCGCTACCTCGTTTCACGCAAAATAGGCACAGTGGTGGTCGATTTGCGAAAAATGTCCAGCAAAACTAACATATAAACAGTCTATACTCAAATGTTGTTCATATTTAGGGCATGGCCTATTTTTTACTTTACATTATAGTTTACGGCCTACATTTCTTTACTTAAGCCAAATAAACAAATCTAAACGTACTTTTCTGACAATGTAATTGAAACCAATTAATTTCAAATTAAATGTTTTATTTACAAAAATACATGTGATCAATATCTGTCTCTTGAATATAAATTGTTATTGAAACTTTGTTTATCATTCCTCATTCCCTATCAGATAATTCTCGGCTGGCTCTGAGAATTCTCGTGTGATTCTCTAATTCTCGGCGTGGTAGCTATCTGCGAGACTCGGGCGCCATTCTCGCGTAGATCTCTGGTATATCGTAGTTGTACTCTTCGCGTTTCTGCGTCGTTTTCACTCCGTTTTTGACACCATATCCTGGAATCATACGAATTGTTGTCACTTTTACAATGGAAGGTAAATCAGGCCGCTATCCCCTAATGAATGACAGGTTTTCTGTATCTTTAGACTTGAATTATTGCTGAAGTAGCTGCTACTGTGCGACAGAAAAACTGAATGATATATCACTGTCACAGGAAGTAAAAAAGCGGCCAAGTGCGAGTCGGACTCGCCAATGAAGGGTTCCGTATTTAGGCGATTTATGACGTATTAAAAAAAACTACTTACTAGATCTCGTTCAAACCAAGGTTCGGTGGAAGTTTACACGGTAATGTACATCATATATTTTTTTTAGTTTTATCATTCTGTTATTTTAGAAGTTACAGGGGGGGGGACACACATTTTACCACTTTGGAAGTGTCTCTCGCGCAAACTATTCAGTTTAGAAAAAAATGATATTAGAAACCTCAATATCATTTTTGAAGACCTATCCATAGATACCCCACACGTATAGGTTTGACGAAAAAAAAATTTTTGAGTTTCAGTTCTAAGTATAGGGAACCCCAAAAATTTATTGTTTTTTTTTCTATTTTTGTGTGAAAATCTTAATGCGGTTCACAGAATACATCTACTTACCAAGTTTCAACAGTATAGTTCTTATAGTTTCGGAGAAAAGTGACTGTGACATACACGGACAGACGGACAGACAGACAGACAGACATGACGAATCTATAAGGGTTCTGTTTTTTGCCATTTGGCTACGGAACCCTAAAAATCGACCAAGTGATTTCAAGGTACCAGGTCGCTATACTTTGATTCTGTACCTGAAAGCGCAACATTTATTATATATGGCAGAAGCGATGGCGTTCGACCGGAGTTTGAGAGAGAAACATATTGTTTTTCCATGCATTCTCTGTGATGTCTACAATTTTGTAGTAACTACAGTTTCTTTTTGACGCAATGGGCGACTCAGTTGACTCGACTGGGGTCCGCCATTTTGTACAATTTTATATAGTGCAATACAATTTAAATAAGTAAATAGTAAATGTTTAACATACCGGTCTTGGTCGGGTACTTGGAGACGGTGGTCCCGCACGCGCGGCACGCGCACTCTAGCGGCGACGCGACGACGTGCGGCTGCGTGCTTCCGTCCTCGCAGCTCAGAGTTGCCGTCACTTTGGTGTACTTGGTCGCCTGGCAACACTCGCACTCGGAGTCGTGGCTGCCGGTCTCTGGAGATTAATATATAAAGTTAAACATAAAATACAGTGAGTCGTGAAGAAACTCTAATAAAACTAGTCCTTAAAATATAGTATACATATAATATAATTATATATATTACAGTAAATCCAATCCTTTCCTTTCCAAATTTTCGTCTTATCCGTATTTCCTAATTCCTTGTTTCCCTAACTTTTAATACCTTCACAACTTGACATTGGCTAACCTAACAAAAGCCAAAACAGAGAGAAAAAAAAAAAAAAACCTTTTCCACGCCGTGTCAAACACAAAAGCTGTCACTCAGACGCCACGTCATTGAAATGTCAAAACTGAAATTGAACTTTATGCATATGCAGATAGGTCTATGTTGCTCTGTGGTCTGTGACCGATTAATCGGTCTTTGGCGTTGAACCTACGGTGCGGATATATCGGTCATTGGCGTCCTAAAGGTTAATATCCCAGAACAGCCTAGGGCATGGGTCAGCAAACCTCGGCTCGTGAGCCACATGCGGCTCTTTGGATCGATATGTAATTGCGACTCTTTAATTAGACCTACAATTGCTCTTCTTCAAGGCACGTAAAGAATTAATACTTAGATTAGACCTGTTAAGAATTAGAATAGTCAAATCATCGTGGCTCTCCGGTATTCTTGAAACTGATAATTTCTACTGTGGTTGACTTTTCTCTTCAAAAGCCGATCCCTTGGCTGAGGGAAAAGGTAGTCAACCTTCCACATGGTGGTCTAAAGTACAAAAGAGATCCAGAAGCAAAACGTTAACCCGCAGAGAACCCGTAGACCCGACCCCAATTGACTGAGAAAGGGGAGGGGAGGACAAAGCGGACAAGAGGTTAAACTGGAAAGCTGCATACACCTAAACTAGCGCTGCAGCGAGTGCTAATTTTCTAATTAATAACTTGAAGTTCACGTCATGTCACGGTTTGCAACAATTTTATGGTATCACGGGTGCAGTATTCACGTAGCGTGGAAATGGACATGGATCGGGAAACCATACTATTGCGATATATGTAGTCTAGCTGCACCCCTAGCACATGATTGGCACGACAGTATCTCGCGACGAGATAGACTCGTCTTTTTCTAACTATGTTAATAAAAAGAGGGACGGGTAGTCTATCTCGCCGCGAGATACTGTCGCGCCAATCATGTGCTAGCCCGGCTGACTTACGGTTGTTGTAGAGTGTGCCGGATTGGCATGAGCCACGGCATTCTCGGAAGCCTGGCACGGGGGCAGTATTCACGTAGTGTGGAAATGGACATGGATCGGGAAACCATACTATTGCGATGTATGTAGTCTAGCTGACTTACGGTTGTTGTAGAGTGTGCTGGATTGGCATGACCCGCTGCATTCTCGGAAGCCCGGCACGGGGGCAGTATTCACGTAGCGTGGAAATGGACATGGATCGGGAAACCATACTACTGCGATATATGTAGTCTGACTTACGGTTGTTGTAGAGTGTGCCGGAGTGGCATGAGCCGCGGCATTCTCGGAAGCCCGGCACGGGGGCAGTATTCACGTAGCGTGGAAATGGACATGGATCGAGAAACCATACTACTGCGATATATGTAGTCTGACTTACGGTTGTTGTAGAGTGTGCCGGAGTGGCATGAGCCGCGGCATTCTCGGAAGCCCGGCACGGGGGCAGTATTCACGTAGTGTGTAAATGGAAACCATACTACTGCGATATATGTAGTCTAGCTGCCTTACGGTTGTTGTAGAGTGTGCCGGATTGGCATGACCCGCGGCATTCTCGGAAGCCCGGGACGGGGGCAGCGTTCACGCAGACGCCGTGGGGTCGCAGAGTCACGCGGAGCAGGCCCACTGTCTCCGATTGTGGTATTTCCTCGGGGTAGCAAGTTTCTGCAATTAAAAAAAACATAAATGAAGGTTAAAATGCTATTTAAATCATTTCACCTTTTAACCTTTCGTTTCCACTTCTTGGAATTTGTCAAAAATTTAGCCAGTCTAAAAGCAAGTAGGTATACTTCTCAAATAAAAATAATAAGTAAGCGGTTTCGACTTATTAATAATGTCATTGATGGTAATTGCTATTACTGTTCCAAATTTCAGCTATCTACGTCAAACGGTTTCTAAGAAAAACACATTTAACTGATTTTCAAGACCGATGTGATCCCATAAGTATACCGCGAACAAAGTTTGTGCGGTACACTAAAAATGATCGATTAAAAAACTGAAGCGCTGGTGGCCTAGCGGTAAGAGCGTGCGACTTTCAATCCGGAGGTCGCGGGTTCAAACCCCGGCTCGTACCAATGAGTTTTTCGGAACTTATGTTCGAAATATCATTTGATATTTACCAATCGCTTTTCGGTGAAGGAAAACATCGTGAGGAAACCGGACTAATCCCAAAAAGGCCTAGTTTACCCTCTGGGTTGGTAGATAGCAGTCGCCTAAAAACTAGTGCCTACGCCATTCTTGGGATTAGTTGCCAAGCGGACCCCAAGCTCCCATGAGCCGTGGCAAAAACGCCGGGACAACGCGAGGAAGATGATGATCGGTTAAAAAACTATGCACCTAGGGGGCTATTCATAAATTACGTCATTTCAAATTGGGCGGGGCTGGAACTCTGGACATCTGACGTAGGAAAAAACGGGGTCATTCGAAGCATGATTTTTGGATGATTTTAGGGGAGTGGGGGGGGGGGGGCCTCACAAAATCGGATCTAAGACACATTCGTCAGATTCCTTTTTCGTCAGGATAAATTATAGCCTGTTTTTTTTCGGACGAAAACGGAAATACTCTTTGGACAGAAAAAAACTTAACTTTAATGTGGAAGATTTGGAATTATACTGTGATACTTGCATCTCTTATGATATGCTCCACCAGTGGAATGAACAATTTAAACATTTCCTTCACAACGTAACCAGACGGAGCACCGCTTCGCGGGCTCCTATTTTTGGGCGCTTTGCCCTTCGGGCATCTGAAGCTACCTAACGAACCTAACCTACCTACCTATTGATTTAGTGTGACGTTCGTGAAAACCAGGTGAAAACATTACACTGGGGTGACAAGAGTAGGTACCTACCTACCTAGGTAGGTTAGGTTCGTTAGGTAGCTTCAGACGCCCGAAGGGCAAACCGCCCAGAAATAGTCTCGTCTGATTAAGTTGTGAAGGAAATGTTTTTGGAACAGAAAATTCTGACAAATGCGGAATCTGACCAAAAGTCCGTTATCGTCAGAAAAAAAATTGGCTATAATTTATTCTGACGAAAAAGGAATCTGACGAATGTGTCTTAGCGCCATTTGCACCATCCCACTAACCCGGGGTTAACCCGTTAAACCATTAACCCAGTGTCAAATTGTATTCGTAACCATGGTAGCTCCAGGTTTAACTGATTAACCCCGGGTTAGTGGGATGGTGCAAGTGGCGCTTAGATCACCAAATTGAGGAACTATTTGCGTAACTTACTAAGGGCAGCGGGTTTTTCCTTGCACACCGTGCAGCAGGTCTCGTTGACGAGGTCTTCCGGCGCGCATGACGCCACGTCGGCGCACGGCGCGCGCGATGACGTCATCAGCAGGTCCTCGCCGCTGCGCTCGCACGTGTACGTCGTGCAGTTGTCGGCGGACTTCCAGATAGAACCTTCAATAGATAAAAATTTGTTAAATAATTAATCTAATACCTTTAACCCCTCATTTCCCAGGACCTCTCAAATCCATACAATTCCGACTCATATTGGAGCCACTGGGAACTGAGAGGTTAAACGAGCAATTCTTGTTTATTTATTTATTTATATATATATTTCGGGGATCTCGGAAACGGCTCTAACGATTTCGATGAAATTTGCTATATGGGGGTTTTCGGGGGCGAAAAATCGATCTAGCTAGGTCTTATCTCTGGGAAAACGCGCATTTTCAAGTTTTTATATGTTTTCCGAGCGAAGCTCGGTCACCCAGATATTTAATCTTAATTAGAACTATTACTGTAATAGGACAGTGTGAGTTAAGCCTGTTCAGCCGTATCAATTCCTGTGACTGGGCTCACAGCCGTAGATGCAAATTGTTTGCGCCGTAGCAAACGAAACGGTAAGCTCTCTCTAGTACTCTTCCATATTAGAGTGACAGAGAGACATTAGCGTTTCGTTCACTAGGGCGCAAACGATTGACATATTTGGGCTTCCTGCTGTGTTTAAAATTGTACCTGCTTCCTAGTTCTCCCAACTGAACACACTGCTAACAGACACTGCTACAAGTAGCCATTAATTATGTTTCAGATATTTCCAACCACGCTTGCAAGTTGTCGTGCAAGTCTCTACAGTTGCAATTACCTGTTTGTTAGAGATGGTTGTATATTGTTTGACATATATTAATATTCGTGACGCTTTGGCTTGTTAGCTGTAAGTTACAGATGTATATTTAAATAAACAATAAATTGAGCGAGTGCGCCAATTTACTCAGCACTATCACGAGCAACTGTAGTTTTTAACATTCGGCTATCCTGAAAACACACACGTCCCTGTGTTAACATACCTGCATCCTTCATTTCTTCCTCCACCACACCATAGAGAAATATAGTAAGACAAGAGTGCTCATTCCATACATCAGTTCAGACTATTAATTTCAGTGTCTACATCTAGCATCGAGTAGCGGAACTATCAGTACTGCTACTTGACAATAGATGTAGCACCGACCGGAAAGTCTTATGCTGTTGAGATACTAATAGTTGAGATGCTAATAGTCTTTTTGGTACTAAAACTGATGTATGGAGTGAGCACTCTATGTATTTTTTTCTCTATGACCACACACTACTCTTGTCTACAATGCCCGCAGCAAACACCAGCGGCTGGCTTCACATATTTCTAGCCTTATTTACATGTTATCGTGCAAGTGTATAAGTGTATTGGCACTACCACAAGCAACTGCAGTTTTTAACATTCGGCTATCCTGACAAAACACACGTCCGTGAACGTTATTTACTAACATACCTGCGTCCTTCAACTCATCTTCCACCACACACTGCTCCTGTCTACAACATCCGCAGCAGACGCCAGGGGTAGGCTTCACATATTTCTAGTCTTATTTACATGTTATCGTGAAAGTGTATGAGTGTATTGGCACTACCACAAGCAACTGCAGTTTTTAACATTCGGCTATCCTGACAAAACACACGTCCGTGAACGTTATTTACTAACATACCTGCGTCCTTCAACTCATCTTCCACCACACACTATTCCTGTCTACAACATCCGCAGCAGACGCCAGGGGTAGGCTTCACATATTTCTAGCCTTATTTACATGTTATCGTGAAAGTGTATAAGTGTATTGGCACTACCACAAGCAACTGCAGTTTTTAACATTCGGCTATCCTGACAAAACACACGTCCGTGAACGTTATTTATTAACATACCTGCGTCCTTCAACTCATCTTCCACCACACACTGCTCCTGTCTACAATGTCCGCAGCATACGCCAGGGACTGGTTTCTCATATTTCCAGCCTCGCTTGCAAGTCGTCGTGCAAGTCTCCACATTGGGCGAGTGCGCCAGTCGGCCAGTGCCGTCCCGTGCGCAAGTAAAGTTTTTGCACGGGTCTGGAGACTGCCACGCTTGACCCTCCTGAAATGTTAAGCGTAGGCAGTAATTAGAAATCTTTGAGGCAAATTGTCTCATAGATAAAGAATACCTATTATCGTGCCATTCATCGGGGGAATGCTCGACAGAAAAGTGCAAATGACAAGGACGACCTTTTTAAATACTTGTTCCCTTGTCTGTTCTATTTTTTAATCAACACAGGGTGTATCCACTCGCATGTATGAGATTTTACAGTATATCTGGTACTCCATTACGACACCCTGTGCTATAATAAGCACATTACGTAACTACGTCAAAAATTTGAAGGGCCATATTATGTACTGTAAAACATGCACGAAAACATGCAAATAGGTAATTCGCAACTCGTGCCGATTTAAAACACTCTCCTGAGTCGTGTTTCAAATTCGTCACTCGTTGCGAATTTCCTATTTTTCGCACTTGTATCGTAAATAACTACTACTTGTATAGGTACTTATTTGTGTTGTTTGATAGAAAATAAGTTCCCCTAATACATCACACGGATGATAAAGACTAACGACGGTTAGTATATATGTATATGTGACGTTATCTATGAAAAGGGACCTTATTGTCGATGGCGCTTACTCCATTATTAACGATGCGCCGATATAAATACAATGCCGCGCGACAGCGGTGCGGCGTAAGCGCCATCGACAATAAGGTCCCTTTTCATAGATAAAGCCCCATATGGACATACCTGATAAATGTCATTGCCCACTCGGCAAGCAACCGGTTCCTGCGTTTTGCAGCACTTTCCCGCCGGCTTTTCCTCTTTCAGGACGAACTGCTTCCTCAAGGCCACGGGCACTTCTGGGCAGGTCTCGTTCGACGTTTGAACTTGCAGCTGGAACATGAAATACTGCTCTAAAAAGAGTCACCAGCAATAACGTGTTACGCAACGAAGGCCGCAAAAATATCTGATGCTATCTTATTTGTAGCGCAATAAGAGCGCTTCACGTATTCTTGCGGCCTTCGCTGTGTAACAGCTTATTCCTGGTGACTGTACTATATTGATTGAATGATTTATTTATTTGTCAATAGTGGGTTTACAAAGAGGTGTTAATAGTACATTATTGTCGAGGTTCCGAAGTAGCTACTTGCTGGCTGAGGATTCGTTATAAACGGACGACCTTGGGAGTCCGTTTAATTGAATTCGAAGCCAGCAATTAGCCTTCCAGCCGAGTCATATATAGTGCTTTTCTCAAAAATGGTGCAAGAAATAGAAATGTTTTACAGAAACAACGTTCTAATTTTCACAGAAAAAGTAAAACCATTAAAAAGATTTGCTTTGATTTTGCCGAAATCGAGACTGCAATGTTTTTAATTTTTGAATTACCATAAACTACGTACTTCGCGACCTATTTTTTAAAACGTCGACTTTGCCGTCCATTTTTGAGAAAAACTATTTACAATATGTAAGTACATAGGATCTCCACATTGGGCCTACAAACTGGCATACAAATTTGATATTTAATCTGACTTCGCTGGAATTTAGATTTTGATGAATATAGCATTCTAATAAGAATTTATCATGACTACACCTTATAAAAAAAGTCCCCCGCCGCGTCTGTCTATGGATTTTCATGCGGTTTTCACCTTTCAATAATTTGTTAAGGTTTTGTGTAAACCGTGCGAAGCCAGGATGGGTCGCTAGTTTATGATGGGGTAAGCTTGGACATTTTATTTATGTTGTACGTAATACTTACGTTGCCGTCAGCCAACACACACGTGTAGTTAGTACACAGGTCCGGGGACTGCCACGTCGCACCGATGGGCCGTTCGACGCCAGTACACACGCAAGCTACCGGCTTACACTTGCCGCAACACTGTCCGCTTGACGGCTCGGCGGGGAAGTACTTCCAACCCTGGGTTAAACATTGTTGGTCTTGTAATAATACTTACGTTGCCGTCAGCCAACACACACGTGTAGTTAGTACACAGGTCCGGGGACTGCCACGTCGCACCGATGGGCCGTTCGACGCCAGTACACACGCAAGCTACCGGCTTGCACTTGCCGCAACACTGTCCGCTTGACGGCTCGGCGGGGAAGTACTTCCAACCCTGGGATATTGGGAGAGACATTGTTGGTTAAAACATCAGGTTTTGCAAATAAACATTGAAAATAAGACTAAAATTATCCGGAGTAGCTTGTAAAAATAGTCGTTGGCCCAGAAGTAAATAAAAAATACCTTCAGAATCAAAACGAGTGCGCTGCAACAGTATTTTACGCGCGAGATAATCTTTCTTTGAAAAAAACTCTGGTTTTAATCATAAAATGGTGCCGTGACCAGGATAACGGCACTGTTAAGTACTGGATATACGCACGGGAGGAGACGCGCGGGCGGCGGGCAGCACGCGACGTCATCGCGGCAAGCCGCGAGCGACGCGCGGCACACTCACTTGCCTTTACCTACTTCACCGGCAACGGACGAATACCGAATATAATTTTATAATTGTTTGGCCGGGATTTCTTGCTGTAATTAAGGCGGAATAAACCAGCCTATTTTGATACAGTCCGCGATTTATTTCTACGTCCCAGTAGGACCCTAACATTGGTCCTTTAGGATTCTCACCGTCTTAATTCGCGAAGATAACGGTCAACCGACTTCAAAAATCTCCGGGCGCTTCAGACGTGGTCTTCAGCTGTAGAAGATACCTGGTGAAGACTCTTCATGATCTTCGTCTCAACGGGTACTCCGCCTAGCAACCGCGCACGCCAGAGAAAAAGAAGCTATTCGGAAATTTGCATTGCAACGGACTTTGGACCCATCGAAAGTGCGAGTCATCTGGAGAACAAAGGAAGTTAACATATTTTATCACGAGTCACTGGTGGACGTTTATAGACATACGTGAGTTCGTTCCATATTTTTCCCTTATAAAAACCTTCCTTTTCCATATAAATTAAATTTAAAATATTAAATTGCAAGCAGTTTTAGTGAGTGTTTTCGTATTTCATCATAAGTGTAGTTTGTAATTGAGCCGCATTCTTATTTTGCTGTCATTTCTTGTGTTTATAATCTTTAATTTGCTAAATTGCAATTACAAGTCACATAGCACCCGACTAACAGGAATTTGCTTACAACGCAGTTCGCTCGCTTCTTATCGCCGGGTGGCAACTAGCTCAGTACGGTTGTTTGCATTTCTTTTTTCCTTAATTAGCATTGCAATAAGGTTGCTTACGCTATATCTTAACTTCATACGCATAAATATTTATTTAATCTGGGTCATTAGAACATCAGTTTATCGCTTATTCTGTTACCATGACGGCCGCAGAGACCCTTAAACAACTTGTTAGGAAACGTAGTTGTATAAAAGGCAAAATGACAATTTTTAGTAATTATTTAGACGAATTTGGCACTGTAACAAAGCCTAGCATAGTACAACTTTTAGATTTAGAAAGCAGATTTAATAAATTCGATGCCTTATACGCCGCCTTCGACAAATTACAGGACGAGATCGAGATGCTTTCGGAAACCGCGGATTCAGAACGCGAGGAATTTGAAACGAAGTACCACGAGCTGGTGGCAGGGGCGCGCAACCTGCTCGGCGCGCGTCCGCTGCACTCCGCGACCTTGGACGCTGCGCGTGAGGGATCCGTGGCGAGTTTCGAGGATGCTCAGGCAGGTGGTCATAAATCTAATTGTGTTAGGTTGCCAAAAATAGATTTGCCTACTTTTCAAGGTCACTATCAGCACTGGCTTGAGTTTAGGGATACATTTATCTCATTGATACATTCCAGACAGGATATGGATAATATTAATAAGTTACATTATCTTCGCGCGTCTTTGAAGGGTAGTGCCTTACTTGTCATAGATAACTTAGATTTTAGATATGAGAATTACACGTCTGCGTGGAAATTATTGTGCAGTAGGTACGATAATAAAAGGTTGCTTGTGAATAATCACGTCAAGGAACTTTTTAACGTTGAGCAAATGAGCAACGAATCTTGTGCGTCAATTAGACGTCTTATAGACGTTACTAACAAAAACCTGCGTGCACTTTCTACTTTAGATGAACCAACTCAACATTGGGACACGTTAATTATTCATATGATGTCGGAAAAATTGGATAGTGTGACGCATAGGGCTTGGGAGGAGCATAGGAATAAACTCACTGATCCTCCATCTTTGGAAGTATTTATTACTTTCCTTAGCAACAGAGCAGACTTACTGGAGACTTTGCAAGAAAGTAAAGGTAAAAATTACAAAACGGAAAATAAAAATACTACCAACCTATGTATAGATACTAATAACAATAATAGTTCATTTAACAAAAAAAACACAAACAAAACATTCAACAAACAACATAAAAAACTATTTACATGTCCGGTATGCAATCAAACTCATTTTCTCTTTAACTGTGAAACATTCAGAGCCCTTCCTATAGAAAGTCGTATTCAAAAGGCTAAAGAATCAAAGGTCTGTCTTAATTGTTTACGGCCTGGGCACTTAGAAAAAAGTTGCAACCTTGTGCCATGTAAATATTGCAAACAAAGGCATAACACGCTGTTACACTTGCATGAGCCCGTGGCTCATTCTGAGCCCACGGCTTCCCCTGTTTGTCACTTCGCGGAATCAAGCCACGATGTACCGCAATGTACTACTGCGCCGCATGCTTTGATGTCCACAGCGATCGTGAAGGTGCGCGACGGCGCGGGCAACGTGCATACGGCCCGGCTGCTTCTGGACAACGGAAGTTCCTGCCACTTCGTAACAGAATCACTCTGCGGTAAGCTGGGTTTGTCGCGGCGTAGTGTGGTCTCCACGTTGACAGGTGTCGATAAAAAGAGATCACAGCTTACACAGTCTTGCAGCCTTAATGTAATGTCGTGTTATGAGGATTACAGCTTTACCTTGAACTTTTACGTTTTAAAAGAAATTACAGAACCAGTTCCGGCTGCTCACTTTAATATAGACCATATTTCTCTTCCAAAAGGAATCTTTTTGGCTGACCCTTCATTTAACGTACCGTCAGCAATAGACATTTTAGTAGGGGCCGATGTATTTTGGTCCGTCTTAGGTCACAATTCCATTGAATTAGGTAAAAACTTACCGAAGTTGTTTGAAACAAAGCTGGGTTGGCTGGTGGTCAGGGATCTCGCCCATCTTAAGTCACCGTCTTCTGCTCCAATCTGTAATTTTGCGCATGCGGAGCCCAACCCAGACTTAAGTCGTTTTTGGGAGTTAGACACGGTTGCAGCCAAGCACTCTTTGTCACCAGAGGAACGCGCCTGTGAGGAAAATTTCTACCGCACTACTACTCGCAGCGAGGATGGCCGGTTTATCGTCACGATGCCGCTAAAGGAAGATCCTGCTGTCTTAGGCGACTCGTTTCAAAGGGCAAAGTGCCGCTTTCTGTCCTTAGAGCGTAAGTTTACTCGAGAGCCGATTTTTAGGGAAAGATATATCGACTTCATGCGGGAATACGAGCGTTTAGGTCATATGACTGAGAACAAAGAGTCTTCAGCTGGCTGTCTTCAATCCAAGGTCAATTATTACCTTCCTCATCATGGTGTGCTTCGCGAATCGAGCCAAACCACAAAGCTGCGTACAGTTTTTGACGCGTCAGCACCTTCAAGCACCGGCGTGTCTCTTAACCAGATTCAAATGGTCGGACCAACTGTCCAGGAGGACCTTTACTCCATTTTGCTTCGTTTCCGACAGCACAAGTATATCGTAACTGGTGATGTCGAGAAAATGTATAGGGCGATTGATCTTAACCCTTCTCAACGCTCTCTTCAACAAATAATTTGGAGATGTGATTCCTCACAGCCCTTAAAAACCTACACTCTTAATACCGTCAGCTTTGGGCAAGCTTCGGCGCCGTACCTAGCAACGAAGTGTTTGGTTTCATTGGCATCTAATGCCATCGATAGCGATGTTAAAGAATCGATTCAGCGGGATTTCTATGTTGATGATTATTTAAGCGGCTCATCGACCATTGAAGATACAATTAGGCTGTGCAAGGGTGTCATATCTACTTTAAAATCAGCGCAATTCAATTTAAGAAAATTTCAGTCAAATAACAAGTACATACTCGAATAATATTTTGGACATTTCAAATACTGAAAATAATAGTTCTTCAAAAACTTTAGGTTTAAACTGGATTTGTGACTCTGATATTATGTCATATTCTATCAACATTCAACTTAATGAAGAAGTCACAAAACGTCATATTTTATCAGTCATCAGCCAAATATTCGACCCATTAGGCCTAGTTAACCCTTGCATTGTCGAGGCAAAAATTGTGATGCAGAGGCTTTGGATTGAAAAGAGCTCATGGGATCAAGAGGTCTCGCAGGAAATCAAGGAAATGTGGTTATCGTTTGTTAACACTTTGCCTCTTCTTAACTATTTGATGGTACCTCGCTGGGTAATTGCTGATAACTCAGTGAGCCATGAAATTCATGTCTTTTCAGACGCTTCAGAGCGTGCGTACGGTGCCTGTCTATATATTCGTTCAATTGATAGGTCAGGTCAGGTACAAGTACATCTTTTGACATCAAAGAGCAAAATAGTCCCAATTAAGCCAACCACAATACCTCGACTTGAATTGTGTGGGGCTTTGATGGCTGCAAGGCTGTGTAACAAAGTGGTAAGCTCATTGACTCTCCATTTCAATGAACGTAGATTCTGGTGTGACTCCACCATTGTTCTGGGGTGGCTAAGTACACCACCAACCAATCTTAAAAGCTTTGTTCGTAATAGGGTTCACGAAATCCAAGAAAGCACTGAAGGTCACACGTGGAGCTACGTACCGTCGAAGGACAATCCGGCGGATCTTGTTTCTCGTGGGGTGAAGGCTGACCAAATCAGCGGTTCATCCTTGTGGTGGTCAGGTCCAACATTTCTGTTGGAAGCAGAATCTCAATGGCCAAAAATGCCTAACACTCACATGAAGCACGATCTACCTGAGTTGATTACTTGTTCTTTGGCGCTTGTCGATGATCGTAGTACTGATTGCATTTCTAAATTAATCGAGAACAAATCAAGGTTAACTAATCTACAAAACATAACAGCGTATTTACTAAGATTTATTCATAATTGTAAAAATCAGAACAACAAATTAACTGGTCATCTTTCAGTCCAAGAACTTCAAGATTCGTTAAATTTAATAACTCAAAAGGCACAGTTGGAAATGTTCCCTGAGGAATATGCTGTTTTGAAAGCCTACCTAACAAAAACCGTTTAATTTCATTAACGCCTTTCTTAGATACAAATGATATCATGCGAGTCGGTGGTAGGCTTGATAATTCTCCTTATTGCTACAACACTAAGCACCCAATTCTTCTATGTAGCAAACATCATTTAACGAAAATCCTATTTAGACATTTTCATATCAAACATTTACATGCGCCACCTCGACTCCTTCTAGGAACTATCAAACAAACTTATTGGCCATTAGGTGGCACAAATCTTGCAAAAAACACCGTAAACAAATGTGTACGTTGTTTACGCTTCAAACATGACACAGTTCAACCCATCATGGGCCAGTTACCTGCATCACGAACTGATTTAGAGTTCCCTTTTCTACATTGTTGTGTCGACTACGCGGGGCCAGTGTTGATAGCAGATCGAAAAGGTAGAGGATGCAAGCTTATAAAATCCTTCTTGGCAATCTTTATCTGCAACTCGACCAAAGCCTGTCACATCGAGCTCGTCACGGCTCTCTCTAGTGAGGCGTACATTGCCGCTTTAAAGCGTTTTGTCTCTCGTCGTGGGTTACCATTGACCATTACAAGTGACAATGGGACTAATTTCGTTGGCGCTTGTAATGAATTGGCACAGCTCCTTATGGAGTCAGATCTTGAAGGTCAGGTAGCGCAGGAGGGCATCGAATTTAAATTTGTACCGGCATATACTCCTCACTTCAACGGTCTGGCGGAAGCGGCCGTTCGCTCCACAAAGCATCATCTTAAGCGACTGCTACAAACTACTCACTTCACTTATGAGGAAATGGCGACTTGCCTCACTGAAATAGAAGCAGCGTTAAACAGTCGTCCCCTCACACCATTCTCCACTGATCCCTCCGATTTTTCAGCTCTAACTCCTTCTCACTTTTTAATTGGCCGCTCACTTATGTCTATACCTCAGCCACAAGTGTCTGATGTGAACATCAATCGTCTGGAACGATTCAAACGAATCCAGCACATCCGGCAGCACTTCTGGACCCGATTCTCGGTTGAGTACGTCGGCCTGCTGCAACAGAAGCTGAAGTGGCAATCCTCAAACAAAGAACTCAAGCTCGGATCGCTGGTCTTAATAAAAGATCGAGCACTTCCACCCTTAGTGTGGTCCTTAGGGCGCGTAATCCAGTTGTACCCAGGCAACGACGGAATCAGTAGGGTTGCGGAAATAAGGACGAGGAGAGGCACCATAAGGAGAGCGTTTAATAACATCTGTCCCCTTCCAGATTTTTGAAGTCTTCCTCCACATACTTCAACCCGGGCAGCATGTTAAGTACTGGATATACGCACGGGAGGAGACGCGCGGGCGGCGGGCAGCACGCGACGTCATCGCGGCAAGCCGCGAGCGACGCGCGGCACACTCACTTGCCTTTACCTACTTCACCGGCAACGGACGAATACCGAATATAATTTTATAATTGTTTGGCCGGGATTTCTTGCTGTAATTAAGGCGGAATAAACCAGCCTATTTTGATACAGTCCGCGATTTATTTCTACGTCCCAGTAGGACCCTAACAGGCACCATTTAAATATTAAATACCAGTATGTTGTGCACAAAGATCAATCCACATGTTTATAAAATACAGGACCTGTCGATTTGCAATGTTGAAATCATCTCACCGGTTCGCAATCTGTAGGGCAGGTCTGCACGGTTGTGACCTTCTCTAGTTTCCCATCTTCCACTTGTACGCACTGATATGATTCGCATACGTCGTGGGGATTCGTCCAGTTTTCGCCCACCTGTAGGAAAACATAAGTATATTAGAATTTACCGCCTGGGGAGGGTAGTTGACGAATAGTCATACACACGGTGTCGTCGTGTTTATAATACTTGTCAAATAAATTATTATTATTATTTGTAAAGCAGGCAGTTGAAATAACTGATAATGCCTGTATGTCATCAACAGAGTTTTCAGTGTTGAGTAGAATTTGCATTGTGCTTATCTAATTTATTCTTAAACTCATTGACACTTTGGGCCGATACTACGTTTTCTGGGAGTATACCATTTCATTCTGTAATAGTTAAACTGTATAGAAATTATTTGCTATATTTCACCATCAAAATAGCAAGGTGCTTGGTTTTCCATTCATTAGAGTACAGCTGTTGTAAATACACTTTAATGCGACGTCTATGTAGTTAGAGTTAGATTAAGATAAGTCTGCAACGATCTTGATAGCACACGCAGGGCAAGTGTTATTTTAAACGTCAAACTTCTATGAAATTATTTATTTATTTAAACTTACACGCTTAACTTTTTTTGCACAATACACAAAAATAATGTACAAATGGCGGACTTAATGCCTAATGGCATTCTCTACCAGTCAACCATCGGGCCAAACAGAGACATGTAAAATTGGTGCAAGGAGAAAAAGGAATTTATTTATTAGAACTTAGTAAACAACTAAACAATTAATAATTTTGATAAAGTACATGTAGAATACACAAATAAAAACACTAGAATATATATATATTTAATTAATATACTACTACATATTTCATACATACTCATAATATATAATATAATGATGAACGCTACTCGAACTCTTGTTTCAGCAGATACTTATGTAGCAACCGCTTGAAAGATAACTTGCTCGGGGCTTGTCTTATATTGAGAGGGAGTGAATTCCAGAGACGACGAATTATGACTTACAAATAACACTTGCACTGCGTGTGCTATCAAAATCGTTGTCGACTAATACTCACCCTGTAGACAGTGTCACCGGCCCGACACGCGACCTGCGCGGCGGCGGGGCAGCACGCGAAGGGCACGGGGCGCGGCTCCAGCACGAACTGGTCGCCGGCGCCCAGCGCGGGGCACTCCGTGGCGGCGCAGCGCGGCGCGGCGCCCGAGCGGGACGCCGAGCAGCGGCACGAGCGGCACGGCCCGTCCAGCCACACTGACTCCAGCTGGAAAGTTTGACTCGGTAAAACCTTTTTTCTCAAACACACTCCGAAATGTATGCGTTAATGTCACGAAATGAAGACATGAAGTTGCTCATTTATGGCTCCTTCCATTACTTCTTCACCTAGGCCAAGAAGTAATATAGGGAGTTAGTATGAAACGTACATTATTGTCCGCTGCTCTAACTTTTTAAATTTGCTCACTAACTGTCAGAGAAAGAGACTGACAGAGGAAATATTACATACAACCAACGACCACTCTCTCTGTAAGCATACTTTTGCGACATGTTGTATCATTTGGTGAGTAAATCGGTCCTCGCTAGAAATACGGGCGGCCGGTTGCTCTTTGTCAGATAGAAGCTATATGTGATGTGTCTAGAAGGTGCATATTACAGATTTGTTAGGACATACTTGCGATCCTTGCGATCCCTTACGGCCTCTGCAGTAATGTACTAATTTTAGTCTATCAACCGGCCTAGCCATGGTGACAATCGATTGCGCTACGACAACGAAACGCTTTGTGTCTCTCTGTCACTCTTCCATATTAGTGCAACAGTGACGGGCCCGTAGACAACATGCCAATCGCTAACGCTCCGTAGCGAACAAAACGAAAGCGGCCTAGCCAAGGTGACAATCGCTTGCACTTCGCCATCGAATAGCTATCACTCTTCCATATTAGTGTGACTAGTTTTAAGGTATTTATCTATGGGCCAATAGTTGCCAGAAATAAATATTTTCATTCATTTTCGTTCATTCATTCATTACTCTGTCGAATTAATATTCTAACTGCACTTAGTTTACGAGTAGCTTCCAAGTCTTTCGGAATATAGAGTCTGGCTTCTGAAATATTACACAAATGTTTGGCGGGAAATTCAAAAAATCTTGGGCTGGTCACACTTTGTGTAGTAGGAATTATAGTTATGATACTAGAAAATATTTTTGATTTTCTGTGCACACGTAAGGTATCTAGGATATAAGTTATATACGTTGACGTGCACTCAAAGTCAACTCACATCATTTCTACTACTATGTAAAGTACAGTCAACGATAAACACATGTTTACACTTTCTCACCATATACCATTGTAACAAGGCGTAAATAAGACCTAGCTCGATAATACCGTAATATTAATCCATCACCAAAAAAATTACATAAGTACTATGCCAAATATGCTAAATGCTAAGTATCAAAATATTTATAGAGCACCAACCTCCTAATTTGTTTACATTTATTTAGGACTTGTAAACATTGCAGTTTTTCGTTATAAAACGCAACACGTCGACTTCGCACATTGTCGTAATTATTTACGAGCTTAAATAATAGTTTGCGGACCTCACTCAGTATAGACATTATTAATATTATTTAAAATAAATCCCTTATAAACCGCAAACAATTTGAATGAATAACATAAATTGACAACCGACTTTTATCTTTTTTTTTTAATCATAGAAATATCTGTCAACAATTTTTTGCTAGCCAGACTCTAGTAAGAATATTTTGGAATGCGATAACTTAAACTTACATCTTTCAGCATAGTTTGAGGTGTAGAACGTGCCTTTTCCCCGCCTTTGGGCGCCGCCTCCCACTCTAGAGTCACCAAGCATTTGTCGGCGGGCAGTTCTGTGGAAAGATATCACATTAAAACCCTCTTTTGGCAGTGGGGTTAGCACTTGCCCTGCTGATTCTTTCGCCTTTCACTTTGAAACATTTTAAAATTACATGAAATTGAATCCTTTAACTTTTATAACCACAGTTCATGCTCATGAAATATGTTGTATGTTTATGAAATGTTTCTTGACAAAAAAAATCTTGTCGTGTTGCGCGATAAGCGCTATACCTACATACATAATCATACATATATGTATAATCCACAGGTACATCCAAGGCCAAAAGTATGGAATCAAGGTTGTTTTCTTTGTAGAACAAAAAATACAGGATAAATGTCAAAACATCCTAAACTATGTATTATTAAAAAGTAAATATGTAAATAGGAAAATGTTATAATACCCTTTAAATTAACACATACATTTTAACAAAATGTTTAACTGGCTACTATCATAGCCAGCATTTGAGTATTTTACTTTTATAATGTTGTATTATTATTTTAACAATTTTTTAAATTAAATTGTCAATGTGTAGTATACAATCCATGGCTTAAAAAAAAACACATTTTTCTACTGTAATACAAGCTTATTGTTTCTATACTTTTGGCCGGGAGTGTATATCTACTGAGACGTCGATAGCCCGCTTTGCAAAAAAAGTCCCAAAAAACCTAAAAAACGATGTCCATGTTTCACCGAATAACTTACCACATTTATAATCCGGACAGCAACCGCCCGTGATATTAACGACACGACGCGTGTGATGCGGCGGACACGACACGGGCGCGGGGCACGTGTCCGGCCGACACAGCAGTTGTGCTCTCGGACAACAGCCGGAATTGTCGATGATGGGTTGCACGCTTTCTTAGTAATATGTCTGACTCACTCTAACTCACTCATTATCCTAGATCACTCTAACTCGTAAATTCAACTACAAAATGGAGCATTAAGTATCAGTACCTAAATTGCAAAAAATTACAATCATTGCTCTCTAAAATGAAAATGTGTAAATAGCAGCTTACTCAACTCTCAGTAAGCGCTTTAAAATACTGTCTGTCAGCTTCAACTAATGTTAAGCTTAGTACTTACCGCATTTATAATCCGGACAGCAACCGCCGGTGATATTAACGGCACGACGCGTGTGATGCGGCGGACACGACACGGGCGCGGGGCACGTGTCCGGCCGACACAGCAGTTGTGCTCTCGGACAACAGCCGGAATTGTCGATGACGCGTTGCATGCCCGGCATGATTTCCACCTCGCTGTCGGTTGGGATGTGCTCGCATTCGCTGGCAGGCTTACATTCTGAAAACAAAAAAGTATTTCAACCTGTTGTTTAAAAATAATTATGTCTTGGAACTTTCGGTACGGTTGCGTTCGTGGCCCACAAATGGTCTCGCCGGAAGACCAGCGCTGACTTTCGGGTTAGCATTATGCTGAGGCGGGACCATTTCGTGGTAAACTATAATTTTTGTTTTAAATATACTTTTTGTAATACGTTAGTATAAAATGTAGTTTTAGTTTGACATGAATAAACGAATTTATTCTTATTCTATTCTTATTCCTAATTATGTACATATAACCTGCAAAATATCTTGCTCAACGAAACTTATGATCCCAATTTAGTTTCTAGGATAAATATCTACAGTAGAAATCTTAATGGTACCTACTTATTTATATAGGTAGGTACTCTCTATGACCTCTGACCGATATTAAAAAATACCCTTATTATATATTATTTGTATTTGGATTACGTAGATCAGTTTTCCATCCCAAACCATAGAGAAAAAAATACATACCTAGAGTGCTCACTCCATACATCAGTTTTAGTAACAAAAGGACTATTAGCATCTAGCATCGAGTAGCGGAACTATCAGTACTGCTACTTGACAATAGATGGTAGCACCGACCGGAAAGTCTTATGCTGTTGAGATAAGACTTTCCGGTCGTTGCTACATCTATTGTCAAGTAGCAGTACTGATAGTTCCGCTACTCGATGCTAGATGTAGACACTGAAATTAATAGTCTGAACTGATGTATGGAGTGAGCACTCTTGTCTTTATTTCTCTATGCCCAAACTGAAGATTTTTACATAATTTTAAAGAGGAAAAATAATAATATTCGATCTATGTCTCGCAGTTTATAAGACAACATACCACAGGCAAACTCCTTGCATCCGCTAGGCGTAGTTTTCTGTTTAAGTATTTGTCCGTATCCACATTCCATCTTCTTAGGCTCGTCACACAATGCTTGCGGTTTTTGTACTGTAAAGAACAATACAAATTTTAAAACACAGATTATACACCTGAGGGCCTACCGCGAACCACGTTCGAAGTGTTACCTCCCTGTCACACTTACGTACGAATTTACAAGTGCGACAGAGAGGCAACACGTCGAACGTGGTTCGCGGTAGGCGCTCTGGCTTGTGGGATGGAACAAATGCATCTGTAAATCAAAACAAAAGATTAAGGGTAACATTCCATTTCTGACCGTAGCTGCACTACTGGTACTGAACGCGTCGCTGTTACTGTCAATTTCCATAGTAAAATGAACAGTAGTGCAGCTGCGGTTGGAAATGGACTGTCACCTTAACAGTGAAATATATGCAGAGACGCTGTTAGCGCTATGTATCAATCGATTCACACGCTACGGCGCCATCTAACGGACAATCGGGTAAACTCGCCACAAAAGTACTCCGGACAGCAAGCGCCAGGTTATGATGTGGCAAGAACAAGTTCCTCCCCTTGCACACGGGCACGAAGCTAACTTATGCGCACTACACAATGAGCGTTCTATTAGACGTCAACACACCATTAGCGCGTTGTAGCAATTGCGTTGCCATCTACAGTGCCACCTAACGGAAAATTGTGTAATCTCACCGCACAAGTATTCCAGACAGCAAGCGCCAGGTCGTGGTGTGGTAAGCAGTTCTTCGCCTTGCGCGCACACGGGCACGGAGCACGTCATTTTCGTGCACGACACAGCTATGCGAGCTACTTATGCATACATTCTACGTCGACACAATGTTAGCGCGATGTAGCGTCCCCGTCGCTCACTACAGCGCCATCTAACGGTCAATTTGATCACTCACCGCATAAGTATTCAGAACAGCAAGCGCCCGGCCTTGGTGTGGTCAGTAATTCCTCTCCCTACGCGCACACGGGCACGGAGCACGTCATTTTCTATGCTATGCTATGCGAGCTACTTATGCATACATTCTACGTCGACACACCGTTAGCGCGAGGTAGCGTCCCCGTCGCTAACTCTAGCGCCATCTAACGGTCAATTTGATCACTCACCGCATAAGTATTCCGAACAACAAGCGCCCGGCCTCGGTGTGGTCAGTAATTCTTCGCCCTGCGCGCACACGGGCACGGAGCACGTCATTTTCGTGCACGACACAGCTATGCGAGCTACTTATGCGTACATTCTACGTCGACACACCGTTAGCGCGTTGTAGCGTCCCCGTCGCTCACTACAGCGCCATCTAACGGTCAATTGGATCACTCACCGCATAAGTATTCAGAACAGCAAGCGCCCGGCCTTGGTGTGGTCAGTAATTCTTCGCCCTGCGCGCACACGGGCACGGAGCACGTCATTTTCGTGCACGACACGTGCGCGACGCGCTCGCCCTCCAGCTTGCTGCACGTGCATTTACTGCATGCGTCTTCCTGAGAATACAAATTAATTAAAGTTATTTCTAAAATGACTTCGATGTAGAAAAAGAAACGAGCTGTTGACCCAGAAGCATTTGTTTTGTTTTTGAATATGGAACCCTTAGTTACTCAATGAAAGTTCAAAATACTTTTTGAAATATGTGCAAAAATTTGTACGCAGGGTTTTAGGAGGTTAACTTTTACCTATTTTTACAAGCTTTTATTTGGCGCTCGATTGCACTCAATCTTATGAAAAACCAGTGACAACGAAATATTATAAGCAATACCTACAATCGAGCTGATCTTTGACTGAAGGCGGGCACAGGAATTAGGTGATAAAGTAACACAATCCCATTTTTATATTAGAAACATTTAGCTTAGTAGTAGATGACTGTTGCGAGAAACAGTCGCCGTAATGTTGTCCCATAGACTAGGAATCCTCTAGACGGAGTATAGAGGAATTATTTCATGAAACCGATGCTGCCAAAAATACTGGGGTGCGGGGGACGAGGTGAGCGAGTGCGTGCCGTGATTGGTCCGTTCAATACGGACGTCACACAAAGACACTTTGACTCGAAGATGGAGTAAAACTACCGTATATTTGTGGCGTAGTGGTGGGTAGCGCTACTATGCTCAGTCTGGAGGATGTCTTGTCTGTGTGTTGTCCCAAAATGTTTTGTTTTATGACCAACACAATTTTCTATTTACTTACTTGCCACTCATCACCCGCGTAGTGTTCCTTGTTGGCATCGCAAGGGAAACATTTCGTTGGCTCTATGCAACTGTTCTCCACTCGAACCTGATAACATCAATCAGAAATATGTATTGAATGATTTGCCTAGAATATGTTGAGCGTTTCTTTTGCGAGGTACCACTTTTGTGTTATTTCTACTCAGACTCGCGAGCTCTTTCGATCCTAATGGGATAAAAAAATGTTCCTGAGTTTTTTTCCTATTGTGTTACCATTTCCCCATGTACTTTGTATGGCGGTGACAAAAAATAAAGTTTGAAAAATGTATGGAAATTTTAGGACAATTTTTTTGTTCTATACCTACGGATGAAAAGGGCTCGCGATCCTGACTAGAAATGACACAAAAGTGGCAAAAAAGGTCACAATATATAAAAATGCCAAAAAATAAAAGAAACGCTCTTTTATCCTGATCGAAATAAGTAAAAAGCTTTCATTTCAGAGGACATTATTTCGTTTCTCGCTGTAATATTAAGACTCTTTGTCAGAAATCGCAACGGTATGAATTCCCCTCGTGTTTGGCAAAGATAAGGCAGATATCGTAAAACTAGAACGTCAATTTACTTTTCCTTCTGGACAGAAGCAGCCCTCCACTGGTTTCTTGTCGCATTTCTTGGGATCTTTCTTATATTCGTCATGATTTTCGCAGGTCCGCTCGCAGTCCACACACGGGCGGTACACGAACGGTGCTTGGCTGAAAAAAATGTTTAAGTATGTGTTTCAGTACGTTCATCATTGGCCTTAGCGTCTATTGCAGACGATTTATGGTGTAAGATATTACACCGCCTGGGACGGAATTTCGTCACAGGGGAGATGGTCCTCTTAGGGGCTGTCCATAAATTACGTCATCTATTTTTGACGATTTTTCCCCCCTAAAATCATCCAAAAATCATGCTTCAAATGACCCCGTTTCCTCCTACGTCTTGCTACCATCATCCGATGTCCAGACCCCCCCCCCCCCCCAATTTGAAATGACGTAATTTATGAATAGCCCCTTAGCATTGGTTTGCAATCCATCTAGAAGGATACTCCAAAATAAAACCTGAAATGGTGTTTCCGTAAGGCACGGTACGTTGCGGTTACGGTATTTAAATAGGGTCACGGTTAAAACATTTTAAGCGGATTCGAAATAGTAGATGGATAAACAACTATTCACTTATGTCGGTTAGCCGAGTTGTGTTGCAACGCTTTTTGAGTTGGAAAATTTCGGCTCCAGTGTTAGCCCACCAAAGGCAAACAAAATTTATAACTAGCAACCCGCCCTGGCTTCGCACGGGTTAACAAAGTATACGTAAACCTTCCTCTTGAATCACTCTATCTATTAAAAAATACGGCATCAAAATCCGTTGCGTAGTTTTAAACATCTAAGCATACACACTGACAGACAGACAGGGAAGCTACTTTGTTTTATACTATGTAGTGATTCATAATTCTTTATTGCAATTATGGTACGGTACAGTGTCAAATATAATATAATTACAATGACTCACATGGACCCTCGGCCCTGTAAGGGCACAGCATAGCTTACTTATAACTTATAACATAGCATTATTATATTTATTATGTTGTTTGTATTGTATGTTTGTATTGTATTTAGCCCGATGACCTAATTTCACTGCCGCATTAAGTCATCTACTGTCCATCAAGGAATGAAATAAATCTTACCAAGTGCTGGGACAGAGTGTGCCTCGCCAGTCGAGGCAAACGCCCTGTCTTCGACAGGCGCTGGCATAGTTCTCCAGTGTCGAACATAGGTCTGTGGCATTTTCGCAGATATCCTTCTCGCATGCTTCTAAGAACGGCTGTGGGTCGACTAGCGCATGACACTGTGGAATAATATAGCTGGTCAACCAAATCTTGTCAGTAAAAAAGGCGCGAAATTCAAATTTTCTATGAAACGATATCCCTTCGCGCCTACATTTTTCAGATTTGCCGCCTTTTTTTACTGTCAAGATCTGGTTGACCAAGTATAGTTTACAATACAAGTGCGGAAAAGAGGAAATTCGAAACGAGTGGCGATAGGGAGACTACCTGTAAAGTTAGTTGTAAGTGTGGAAATAAATAAAAAATAAACCAAGGGAGCCAGAGTATTCATCTAATACCTTTAAAAGTTTAAGCGAGCAATTCTTGTTTTTCTATTTATTTATATATTTCGGTGATCTCGGAAACGGCTCTAACGTTTTTGATGAAATTTGCTATACCTATAGGGGTTTTCGGGGGCGAAAAATCGGTCTAGCTAGGTCTTATGTCTGGGAAAACGCTCATTTTTGAGTTTTCATATGTCTCCCAGATATTGTAAACTTACTTGTCCAAACTTGTCCTTGTCGAACAGGTTGTAGCAGACGTTCTGGTCGGCTGGCGGCGGTACACACTCGTGTTCGGGCGGCGGCTGGTCGCACTGCTCTTGTGGTGACATGCCCAGGGTGGAAAGGGCGGTTGGCGTCGCTTGCCAACTCTTACCGTACTGAAAATACAGACAAAAGAATGGAAATAGAATGAAAATCACTTCTTTATTCTTAGGGTCGGTTGCACCAAACCATAGAGAAAAAAATACATAGAGTGCTCACTCCATACATCAGTTTTAGTATCAAAAAGACTATTAGCATCTGGCATCGAGTAGCGGAACTATCAGTACTGCTACTTGACAATAGATGTAGCACCGACCGGAAAGTCTTATGCAGTTGAGATAAGAGTTTCCGGTCGGTGCTACATCTATTGTCAAGTAGCAGTACTGATAGTTCCGCTACTCGATGCTAGATGTAGACACTGAAATTAATAGTCTGAACTGATGTATGGAGTGAGCACTCTTGACTTACTATATTTCTCTATGACCAAACCGTCTGTCACCGTTAAAACGTTCG
Source organism: Cydia amplana (assembly GCF_948474715.1). Taxonomy (NCBI): domain Eukaryota; kingdom Metazoa; phylum Arthropoda; class Insecta; order Lepidoptera; family Tortricidae; genus Cydia; species Cydia amplana. Next base: position 3,105,848 of record NC_086074.1, on the reverse strand, counting down.
ATGAATTTTATTGTATGGGAAGTTTCATGGGTCTCTGCTGCTTGACGTTGATCAGTCTGTTAATTGTGGTTGGTGCAACTTGCCCTTAATGTCATCTTCCTCGCGTTGTCCCGGCATTTTGCCACGGCTCATGGGAGCCTGAGGTCCGTTTGGCAACTAATCCCAGTAATTGGCGTGGGCACTAGTTTTTTGAAAGCAACTGCCATCTTACCTTCCAACCCAGAGGGTAAATTAGGCCCGTATTGGGATTAGTCCGGTTTCCTCACGATGTTTTCCTTCACCGAAAAGCGACTGGTAAATAACAAATATATCGTACATAAGTTTAGAAAAACTCATTGGTACGAGCCGGGGTCCGAACCCGCGACCTCCGGATTGCAAGTCGCACGCTCTTACCGCTAGGCCACCAGCGCTTCTTTATTCTTAATGTACCGAAGTTAATCCGCCACTTTACGGCCTCGTTTAGAATTAAAGTAGATATTGACACTTCACGCCGATAAAGATCTGCCTTGTAGCCTAAATTGGAATTGACAATTTGATTTTGACACTGGCTAGTGTCACTAAACTTACCAGTTCAAAATCTCCTGTGAGAGTACCGTTGCTGGTGACTAACGCTTCCTGGTAGCCAGCGCAGACACCACACAGGCCTTCCGTGGCGTTGGCATACACGTGTGAAGGCACGCGGATACCAAACTCCATCTTGGCGTTCAGCACTGTTAGCTAAACAAAACAACCAAAAAAAAAAAAAAAAACTAAACAAAACAAGTTCATTATTTGAAGGCTGCACGGAAAGAACATGTCTAGTCACTTTAGTAACATTTTGAGTAATCGCGGTGTTATCGTTTAGAACAATGTCAAAACGTATGGTAATTCCGTGACCAGGTATTATTTAACAAAAAAAAAAGTTGTGTTACATTTATTATACAGTGGTAGCAAAAGATGTAACTAATAGTTCATTTAGAGCTCTTCATTTTGAGATAACTATCTCATTCTCCGAAAAGAGTGACTAGACATGTTCTTTCAGTGTACCCTTAATTTATTACTGATTCAATAAAAACACTACAATTTAAGAAAAAGAAATAGAGTTAGACCAAGATAAGTCTGCAACGATTTTGATAGCACACGCAGTGCAAGTGTTATTTATACGTCATAATTTCATACAAGTTTGATGTTTGAAATAACACTTGCACTGCGTGTGCTATCAAAATCGTTGCAGACTTTTCTAGGTTTAACTCTAGGTATTTTATACGTAAACAAAAAAAAACGAAGAAAAAAAACCATAGTAGTGCCTCGAAATGGCCTCATCTCAGCATGATGCTTGCGACTTACAGTGCAGAGGGTCTAGCCAAAATGACAATTGTTTGCAGAAAACGAAACGAATGTACGAAAATTATAGTGTTTCGTTTCCTGCCAACGATTGTCATCTTGGCCAGACCCTCTGCGCTGTAAGTCGCAAGCATCATGCTCTCTGAAGGGCTACCGCGAAAACCGAAATTCGCATATTACGAGGATCTTTATCTTTTACTCCAATGAAGGTGTGATTAGAGAGATGCCCGCAATTTACGATTTTCGCGGTTAGGGCGGTCTTCCGATGAGACCATCAGGTGAAAATATTTTAATGCTCGGATTACCTAATCGTGAGCCGAGCGTATTGCAAGGGTTCTACCCTGAAAAGTTAGAAACGGGCGTAATGGCTATTCCACGTGTCCAATTTCTTTGCCCAATGTGCATTGCGTCTCATTCTCTCATTAAGCAAAATGCGAGACACAAATACACATTGGACCAAAAAATTGGACAGGTGTAATACCAACCTAAGATATATTTACCTCCATAAACGCATCGTGTATCTTCAGAACAACGTCTTGTTTGTTGATCATGCTGACGGTCACCCAGTCCTTCTTCACGGGGAACTTGAAAACTACACTGTTGCCGAAACTCGTCACCAGCTGTGGACAAAACATCCATTATAGATAAAATAAATAAATAAATATTGGGGGACATCTTACACAGATCAACCTAGCCCCAAACTAAGCAAAGCTTGTACAATGGGTGCTAGGCGACGATATACATACTTATATAGATAAATACATACTTATATACATAGAAAACACCCATGACTCCGGAACAAATATTAGTGTTCATCACACAAATAAATGCCCTTACCGGGATTCGAACCCAGGACCACCGGCTTAGCAGGCAGGGTCACTACCCACTAGGCCAGACCGGTCGTCAAAGATGCACAGTTATTTATTAATTTATACCACGTCGGTGGCAAACAAGCATACGGCCAGGCCCGTCTGATGGTAAGCAGTTACAACCATTTAAAAACCCGTACGCTTCCTCTTTGAAGAGCCCCATTAGTTATAATGTGTTTATTATTCGTTAATAAAAACATTTAAAAGAATTATATAGTTTCGTTTCGTAATGTGTTGATTTCTCAGCCGGTTTTTTAGTAACTGTAGCGATACCAAGGATTTACCATAGAAGATAAAAAAAGAAGAACTAACAAAACACTCTCCTGTTGTCATACTGGTAAATGGTAGCAGACGAGAATTAGGTACCTTCTTAGTGACAGGATCCTTGGTGACATGAATGACGTTCTTTTCAGAAATGACGTGCACTGACTTGGTGCAGGTAGCGCTGGCTTTGCCTTCGCAAGGTCCGTTAGTAGCGTAAACCTGTCGAAAATACAAAAGAGGTTTTTTAAGAAAACATCATCATCTTGCTCGCGTTATCCACGGCTCATGGGAGCCTGGGGTCCGCTTGGCAACTAATCCCGAGCATGGAGAATTAATCATGAAACGCGTTTAACCACCATTTTGGAGTCAACGGCCGGTAGTCCACGTGCTACTTGTAAAGTGCTACTTTACAACTGCTAATAAAATCACCGTACACTGTCTTGTACTAACCGTACAATTTTAGTCGTATTTAAACCTTGATTCTGGCGAAATAGTCCCACTGGACTGAAGCCATTTAAATTTAAAAAGAAGAAAAAAACAAACGGTACAGTGCAGGGTATTTAGTCAAAATAGATTAGTCAGATAGAACCCACCTCGTATTTATGCTGTCCCGTTTCGTTCCTATCTCTAGAAGCGAGATAGGTGCAGTTACCGAGGCAAGGCATATCGTCTCCCTCGAACGTGGTGTATTGGACCGGTGAGCCTAAACCATGGCAGTTACCTAGAAAAAAATATAAGATGAAAATCTAACACACTTATCCCCCTTTCTCAGTTTTCCCTCAGGGCAGTAGCAACCAGGGAAGCATTGCCCGGGCTGCGTGGAGCATGTTTGACGGTTGCTGCTTATCTTACATGTTGGCTAAGTACTCACAGTCCAAGCACTCCTGTGGTGTAACACACTTATCCCCTTTTCTCAGTTTCCCCTCGGGACAGTAGCAACCAGGGAAGCATTGCCCGGGCTGCGTCGAGCATGCTTGACGGTTGCTGCTTATCTAACATATTGGCTAAGTACTCACAGTCTAAACACTCCTGTGGTGTAACACACTTATCCCCCTTTCTCAGTTTTCCCTCGGGACAATAGCAACCAGGGAAGCATTGCCCGGGCTGCGTGGAGCATGTTTGACGGTTGCTGCTTATCTAACATGTTGGCTAAGTACTCACAGTCCAAACACTCCTGTGGTGTAACACACTTATCCCCCTTTCTCAGTTTTCCCTCGGGCTCGGGGCAGTAGCAACCAAGGAAGCATTGCCCGGGCTGCGTGGAGCATGTTTGACGGTTGCTGCTTATCTTACATGTTGGCTAAGCACTCACAGTCCAAACACTCCTGTGGTGTAACACACTTATCTCCCTTTCTCAGTTTTCCCTCAGGGCAGTAGCAACCAGGGAAGCATTGCCCGGGCTGCGTCGAGCATGCTTGACGGTTGCTGCTTATCTTACATGTTGGCTAAGTACTCACAGTCCAAACACTCCTGTGGTGTAACACACTTATCCCCCTTTCTCAGTTTTCCCTCGGGACAGTAGCAACCAGGGAAGCATTGTCCGGGCTGCGTGGAGCATGCTTGACGGTTGCTGCTTATCTAACATGTTGGCTATATACTCACAGTCCAAGCACTCCTGTGGTGTAACACACTTATCCCCCTTTCTCAGTTTTCCCTCGGGACAGTAGCAACCAGGGAAGCATTGTCCGGGCTGCGTGGAGCATGCTTGACGGTTGCTGCTTATCTAACATGTTGGCTAAGTACTTACAGTCTAAACACTCCTGTGGTGTAACACACTTATCCCCCTTTGTCAGTTTTCCCTCGGGACAGTAGCAACTAGGGAAACATTTCCCGGGCTGGGTGGAGCATGCTTGACGGTTGCTGCTTATCTTACATGTTGGCTAAGTACTCACAGTCCAAGCACTCCTGTGGTGTAACACACTTATCCCCTTTTCTCAGTTTCCCCACGGGACAGTAGCAACCAGGGAAGCATTGCCCGGGCTGCGTCGAGCATGCTTGACGGTTGCTGCTTATCTAACATGTTGGCTAAGTACTCACAGTCCAAGCACTCCTGTGGTGTAACACACTTATCCCCCTTTCTCAGTTTTCCCTCAGGGCAGTAGCAACCAAGGAAGCATTGCCCGGGCTGCGTGGAGCATGTTTGACGGTTGCTGCTTATCTTACATGTTGGCTAAGTACTCACAGTCCAAGCACTCCTGTGGTGTAACACACTTATCCCCCTTTCTCAGTTTTCCCTCGGGACAGTAGCAACCAGGGAAGCATTGTCCGGGCTGCGTGGAGCATGCTTGACGGTTGCTGCTTATCTAACATGTTGGCTAAGTACTCACAGTCTAAACACTCCTGTGGTGTAACACACTTATCCCCCTTTCTCAGTTTTCCCTCGGGACAGTAGCAACCAGGGAAGCATTGTCCGGGCTGCGTGGAGCATGCTTGACGGTTGCTGCTTATCTAACATGTTGGCTAAGTACTCACAGTCCAAGCACTCCTGTGGTGTAACACACTTATCCCCCTTTCTCAGTTTTCCCTCAGGGCAGTAGCAACCAAGGAAGCATTGCCCGGGCTGCGTGGAGCATGTTTGACGGTTGCTGCTTATCTTACATGTTGGCTAAGTACTCACAGTCCAAGCACTCCTGTGGTGTAACACACTTATCCCCCTTTCTCAGTTTTCCCTCGGGACAGTAGCAACCAGGGAAGCATTGTCCGGGCTGCGTGGAGCATGCTTGACGGTTGCTGCTTATCTAACATGTTGGCTAAGTACTCACAGTCCAAGCACTCCTGTGGTGTAACACACTTATCCCCCTTTCTCAGTTTTCCCTCAGGGCAGTAGCAACCAAGGAAGCATTGCCCGGGCTGCGTGGAGCATGTTTGACGGTTGCTGCTTATCTTACATGTTGGCTAAGTACTCACAGTCCAAGCACTCCTGTGGTGTAACACACTTATCCCCCTTTCTCAGTTTTCCCTCGGGACAGTAGCAACCAGGGAAGCATTGTCCGGGCTGCGTGGAGCATGCTTGACGGTTGCTGCTTATCTAACATGCTGGCTAAGTACTCACAGTCCAAGCACTCCTGTGGTGTAACACACTTATCCCCCTTTCTCAGTTTTCCCTCAGGACAGTAGCAACCAGGGAAGCATTGTCCGGGCTGCGTGGAGCATGCTTGACGGTTGCTGCTTATCTAACATGTTGGCTAAGTACTCACAGTCTAAACACTCCTGTGGTGTAACACACTTATCCCCCTTTCTCAGTTTTCCCTCGGGACAGTAGCAACCAGGGAAGCATTGTCCGGGCTGCGTGGAGCATGCTTGACGGTTGCTGCTTATCTAACATGTTGGCTAAGTACTCACAGTCTAAACACTCCTGTGGTGTAACACACTTATATTACTTACACAGGTGATATGTACCTATTCGCTGATGACTCCTGTGACATTTTGACAGCACCCTCCATACAAAACCTAGAGGAACTCATAACTCAGGACATCAAGCGAATGCAAAACTGGTTCACCCTCAATGGCCTAGTACTTAACCTAGGAAAAACACAAGTAATGCATATTAATTTAGGTGGTAGACCACCTAGGCCCTTATCAATTCACATTAACAATACACAAATAGAACAAATTAAACACGCAAAATTCCTCGGGCTAACCCTAGACTCCGCCCTCAAATGGAACCAACACATAGACATTCTTTGTAAAAAGCTCTCCGGTGCATGCTTTGCTTTGGGAAGGCTCACTCATGTGCTACCGTATAAAGAACTACGCTCAACCTACTTCTCACTCTTCCATTCCATAATGTGCTATGGCCTGGAACTATGGGGCACAGCGGCAGAGTGGCATCGCGTTTTTGTACTACAGAAACGTGCCCTAAGAATAATAGCCAGAGCCCCACCAGGTACGTCAGCCAAACACCTATTCGCAGACATGAAAATACTCACATTACCCTCACAATACATATACAGCATAGCTAAACACGTACACACACACAAACACACATTTGCTACCAACAAACTTACTCGCACCCGTTTAGGAAGCAAGGAACGACTAATGTCAGCACCCCACAAACTAAGCAAGTCTTCAAAGACTATGCATGTCCTAGGCCCTAGGATCTACAATAAACTGCCGAATGACATTAAAATATCAGATAGTGCCAATATGTTCAATAAGAAACTAAAAAAATGGCTTAATGATAAGACCTTTTATACTGTTACGGAGTTCTTTGACCATGACAAAAATAATAACTAATCAATTTATTACCATTGTAATTTTAATTTAATGATTTAACAATATAAATGTATTTTCTGATGTTGACATGTAATATTTTAAGAATATTATCAATAAATGAGTATGAGTATGAGTATGAGTATCCCCCTTTCTCAGTTTTCCCTCAGGACAGTAGCAACCAGGGAAGCATTGTCCGGGCTGCGTGGAGCATGCTTGACGGTTGCTGCTTATCTAACATGTTGGCTAAGTACTCACAGTCTAAACACTCCTGTGGTGTAACACACTTATCCCCCTTTCTCAGTTTTCCCTCGGGACAGTAGCAACCAGGGAAGCATTGCCCGGGCTGCGTCGAGCATGCTTGACGGTTGCTGCTTATCTTACATGTTGGCTAAGTACTCACAGTCTAAACACTCCTGTGGTGTAACACACTTATCCCCCTTTCTCAGTTTTCCCTCGGGACAGTAGCAACCAGGGAAGCATTGCCCGGGCTGCGTCGAGCATGCTTGACGGTTGCTGCTTATCTTACATGTTGGCTAAGTACTCACAGTCCAAGCACTCCTGTGGTGTAACACACTTATCCCCCTTTCTCAGTTTTCCCTCGGGACAGTAGCAACCAGGGAAGCATTGTCCGGGCTGCGTCGAGCATGCTTGACGGTTGCCGCTCGTCGAGCATGTTGGCTCGCAGGTCTTGCTGTAGCAGTCGTAGTGGACTAGCGGGGCTGGGCAATCCGCGGCTAAAACAAGAACATATTTGAGATTTTATTTACAAACACTTATTAAAAAGATGTTTTTGTTCTAAACCTGCAGTTCCAGTTAAAAATACTTCAAATCATTTGGATATAGAAATCCATATGTTATGAAAGTATCTTACAAAAGCTGGTTGTGTGTTAGTTCAGATAAAGAATTTGTCTTAATGAGGTTGGCCGGTCGAAGTATGTAGCAGATGGCGCCATCATAGCTTGCCCAGTCAATCCTTAGAATTGTGTCAAATTTTTTTAATGCCCTGGATGCCAGCCCTTTAAGCCAAATCTCATAGAAAAAGGGGCAAGCTATGATGGCCCCATCTATGTAAACCTTTGACAGTTGCCAACCCCATTGAGTTTTAGCCTCACACGTGCGAGTAAAAATGTATATGCTGGAATACGAACGACAATTTAAATCCTCCACGCCGCGATATCCAAGTCTGTGTCCGTGACCAGACACTTCGCTCAAGGAGACATCGGCACTCCTCCTCAGAACGTTGCCTGCCGTCGACCATCAGCTGTGCATTTGCAGAGCGTAGAACTTTAGGAGTATGATATACTTACGACAGTTCAAATTCATCCTCCACGCCGCAATATCCAAGTCCTTATCCGCCGCTAGACATTCTGCCACCATTTTCTCAACCAGGAGACACCGACACTCCTCCTCAGTACGTTGCCTGCCTCAACCATCAGCTCCGTGCATTTTCAGAGCTTAGAACTCTAGGACTATGATATACTTACGACAGTTCAAATTCATCCTCCACGCCGCGATATCCAAGTCCTTATCCGCCGCTAGACATTCTGCCACCATTTTCTCAACCAGGAGACACCGGCACTCCTCCTCAGTACGTTGCCTGCCGTCGACCATCAGTTCCGTGCATTTGCAGAGCTTCTCCAGGCAGATGTTGCGCCATAAGTCCAGGTTGAGGACCTTGGAGCATTTCGAGAGAGGTTCTTTGCTGTTGAGGAAAATATTGTTTAGTTATATCAGTTTGGCATTAATAACATTTTAAGTACGAGCACTCGTTATATTTTCAGTAAGCTGCAGAAATAACTTGCCCCCTACGAACTAATTTCTATGCAGGAGGTCAGTTATCTCTGCTGCTTACTGAACATATATACAAGCTAAACTCATACTCTGTACATTTCTAACTGAATAGTTGCCTCTATTTAACACACAAGTTATCAGGTGTGGTAAGGAATAATTTTAGTGTGCTCCTGGGTTCAACAATGAGTGAGAGAGAGATAGAAAACACTTCCACACTAGACCCTTGCCCAACACTGGGCATTCAACGGTCGTAAGAGGCTACCGTAGTGAACACAAAGACTAAACTTGGTTGTTATGCAAGGATAATTGTAACAAAATCTCACGTGATGACGTCACACAAGTCCCAAGCTCGCTTCTGCTTTTCAGGCGGAATGACCTTGGTCTCACAAGCCTTCGGCGAGAGTCCGGGCTTGGCCCAGCTTCATCCAAATTCGTCCACACTGGACGCTTGCGCACCGTTGGACATTCGTCGGTCATTGGAGGCAGTTTTATTGTAACCTTCGTGAAAACTAAACTTGGTAGCAATGCTAAAATAATTGTAACAAAATCTCTACTCACGTGATGACGTCACACAAGTCCCAAGCTCGCTTCTGCTTCTCAGGCGGGATGACTTTAGTCTCACAAGCCTTCGGCGAGAGTCCAGGCTTGACCCAGCTTCGTCCAAATTCGTCCACACTGGACGCTTGCGCACCGTTGGACATTCGTCGGTCATTGGAGGCAGTTTTATTGTAACCTTCGTGAAAACTAAACTTGGTAGCAATGCTAAAATAATTATAACAAAATTTCTACTCACGTGATGACGTCACACAAGTCCCAAGCTCGCTTCTGCTTCTCAGGCGGGATGACTTTAGTCTCACAAGCCTTCGGCGATAGTCCAGGCTTGGCCCAGCTTCGTCCAAATTCGTCCACACTGGACGCTTGCGCACCGTTGGGCATTCGGCGATCATTGGAGGCGATACCGTCATAGAAGCCGCAGAGACCGTCTACGTGGTTTAGATGAGTTTTGTACACCTGCGGAAGTTTATTATTGATAAAAGGGTATATCGTCAGGTGACAAGCAAAAGTCACTAAGTACCACCACAAGTTCATAGCCATAGTGAACCATATTAGTACAAAAAGTAGGTTGATTTTTGTTTAAATGTTTTATAGTAATTAGTGACTTTTGCTTGTCACCTGACGATATAACGTAATGAGTCTATAGCTGTACGGATATGATGGTCGTTCTTGTCTACGTGACAGCGTGATAAAACGGTGTCCGTCACTTTCTTTCCCACGGTGTTAAACAGTGACAGTTATTTTATCACGTGGATAAAGATGGATAAAGCTATCCATAATACGCTGGCTGGAGTAACACTGGAAGTTATAGCAAAGCGCAAAGCTAATCACCGCCATATTTATTATCAGACATGATTTTTATTGGTTTTTCAACGATTACTTTTGACTGTGTGAATAATGAACTAAGAAACCCTAAGGAATTTGGTAAGAATTACTGTTGTCTAAGAACTAAAAAAATCTCATGTCCACTACAAGTATCTCCACCGCACCTTTTAACAAGAAAGAGCTCAGGATATATATCTCCCGCCGAGTTTCTTGCCGGTCCCATATTGGGATACCCTCCTCCAATTGAGGGGAGATTTAAATCTCGAGGCAGAGGTGTTGGGTTAGACCCTGTGTAGATTTATTTGACGTTCATATATAAACGCATTGTAATATGCCTACTTGAATAATAAACTATGTATCTTTATCTTTATACCACTTTATTGATGTCTCCCTTGAGTAGGGAACTATGTAAGCACCCATGAGGCTGACATGTTCACCTAGAGTGTCCAAAGCCTCAATAAAAATTAGATTAAAAAAAAAAGTTCATAAATGTCATAATTATGGACCATTTATGTCAGAATTTCAGTGAATTTTATCGCCTATCGCTGTAGACAAAGCTATCTCGCATTCTGACAACACTTACCCCAACTTTGACATCCCCATCCGTGTTATACAGCACCACGAAGTTATATTTCCTGCTCTTGATAGCCAAACCGTTCCCAAGCTTGCTGATGTCGAAGCTGTTCTTCTGGAAACATATCTCGTTGGTTTGTTCGACGGTGTACTCGAAGTTGTCGTACTGTATCATGAGGTTCGGCTTGACCAGGATTAGCTGGTCGTCTTGGCTGACTAGGAGGTGGTTGGAGCAGCCGTCGACACGGCATTTCTTGCGGACTGAGAATAAAATTATCATTGAAATTAAATAAATACAGAAATGTGTTATACATACATTTAAAAAAATACAGTGTGTGTGGTGAGTTTCGACCCAATATTGCGATATTTTTCAGGATCATATGTGCAGGACCTCAACTTTCTAGAAACCCACACATTTTTATATTACAAATCTAGTATGATACTAGATTATGAGTCTTCTTTAAACGTCTAGCTAGGGCTATATTCAACTGTTTTCATTATTCACAAACGCCTTGTAGAAATTAATCAATGCTCAAATGGTCAGGGAACGAGGGAACATTAAGCCCTTGCTACACGGTCGCCGACAAGCCCTTCAGACCTCGTGGCCTTGGTCTGGACGGACCGTGTAGACAGTTGTTTCCAACAAAATTTGACCAAAACTGACCAAGGTCAGACCAAGGACAGACGGTTAGAAGGCTTGTCGGCGACCGTGTAGCAAGGGCTTTAGTCAGTACTCACGAATGATAGTCCAGTCTCCAAAGGTGGTTTCTCTTGCCAGCATATGATAGCAAATGTCATATTTGTACTCTGATCCGTCGAAGGTGTTGAACGTACGCCCGGTGACGTTGCAGAACACGGGACGCTCGGGAGGAGGCACGCAGCCGTATCTGTTAAGTTGGATAATTATTGTTTAGTTTTTAATGCCATTAAGTATATCACCTCATTCATTCCCACCTTTTTGTATATTATATCGTTTGGGGAAAAAAGTAATAAACAAAAGAGAGGAAGAAAATCCGTAAAATGAAAGAACACGTGCGGTGCGGACAATTTTTTCACGTTGCAAATATAATGATATTATTTCTGAAGAACTGCGGAATACATTGATTGCGGAATCATTGTTGTCTTGAAGACATGGACCGGGGGTGAGTGTAGGGCTCATATCTATTTATTTTATATTTTGTGTTTTTTCCACCCTTCATATGAAACGGGTGTCGATTTGGCGAGGCCATTGAACCAGCGCTAGGCATAAGTCAAAATCCACGCCGAACCGGCTGGAAGGCTTAATTTTACAATTATAATTGGTCAAACCAATTTGTCAGTAAATTGGAACAAAAAAAACTATACCTTCTCATCCTTTTCTTTTGAGTGCTAGTACTACTGTAAAGCTTTGGTTTCCTCCGAAAGCGGTGCCGTCATATAGCGGCCGTCTCCATACAAATACTACGACATCCATATTTAGCCGTATTATTTAGTATGGAGACGGCCGCTATATGTCGGCACCGCTATCCTAGGAAAACCGATCTTAAGACAAAGATAGTATGATTCTCTCTGTCTATGTTTGAAATGAGACAGTCCTTTGACACACTATTATACATAGTTGTATTTTAGTTTAGACGCCTCTAAATTGGCACTTTTTGGTTCGAACGTTGGCAGGGTCGCCATGTCGGGGGTGAAGTTTTGGTATTATGGCTCTAAAAGCTCGAAATCGCATGTTATGTTGGGTTTTGATACATTGCGGCATTAGATCAATTGTTTTAATTCGTTGTACCTCTTGTAGACGGCAAAAATCGACGGGAATTATCGGTGACATACAGATGTCTGAGCTTTAAACAGAGCCCATTAATATGTCTGGTATGTACGCAGTAAATGTAACTTACTGTGGGCATTCATTGGCTACAGCAACAGCCTCCAATCTCAGCGAGTATCCTGGTGGACAGACAGGGGTGGAGCAGATCTGCGGGGCGCGGGTGACGCCGGGGCGGAGAGAAGGTAGTTTCGGAACGCATCTGAACTGTTGACACTCTTTGGTGGTGTTTGGTGCGACTGTTGGCAGGGTCGCCTTGTCGAGGGTGAAGCTTTGGGATTGTGAAGAACCTGTGGGCAGAGGGATCATATAAATAATTAGATATAGACTTTATTTAACGACTTACATGCATGGCGATTATTCGTTACGTGCACGACTGGTGCTGCCCTTATTTTGTCGGACTTTCTACGTTAAATCTTATAGAGTGAAATTAGTTCAAGCGGCTGCCACTAGTACTAATATCGGACATTCCATAAGATTACCTGTGTTTGTGACGATCAGCGCCACCGACTTCGCACATTGCCAATAAACAATTTGGGAGACAAAAGAAACAAACAATCAAAACACTACCTAATCATAATCAATTAATCATTTGGATATAATCTAATCGGAGAAAGAATTTTTAAAGACAGGATCGATACCATATATGCAATCCACCCCACACAAATGGGTTCTGATTTGTGTCAAAGAACTAGAGTGATATTTTTATTCACTAGATATAATTTAACTTCTTTTAATTGCCGTTATTGTGTCCCACTGCTGGGCAAAGGCCTCCCCTGTCTTTCGCCACTCGTCACGGCTTTGTGCATGCTCCCCCACACACTGCCACAGAATGAGTCCAGGTCGTTTAAAAAATAAAAAATAAAGATCTAGCATAAATTTAAATTTTGGTTAGCAAAAAGTGCAAGAAACATACAACTGTTTTTTAAAGTTGATGGGTCATATAAACACCAAAACCAAAGTTGCCAGTTTTGAGAACGCCACAAAAAAAGGAAAATCGTCATAAACTTTGTAAAACTCACCACCGCCATAACCGCCTTTCGCAAAACCGCCTTTCGCAAATCCTCCCTTCGAGTATCCTCCCTTCGCGTATCCACCCCTAGACCCTCCCTTAGCATATCCAGTCTGATATCGCCTGTAAGACTGTCGGGGGCGGGGTGGGGGTAGATCGGAGGTGGAGGAACTGGTGTAACGTGAGGCGATCAGGCGGACGAGGTAGCCGGGCGGGCATTTTACTTCTTCGCATTCTATGGCTGGAAAAAAAGAAAAAAATACATGATCATGTCAAAATTCGATGTAATAAATAAGCTGATAGGCGTAACTAGCAGTATTTTTGGCAGGAACTCAGAAATATAGATTCAAGTCCCTCATTAGTCAGAGTCGATCGGGTATTAGACAGACAGACAGACATAGAATAGGGTTTTAGACTGTGTTTAAAATAAATTATTTCACACCATGCACGAAATAAAGCACCAGATAATTATTAGAAAAACATAGCAGTCCTTTTTAAACACAAGTTCTATTTCGCCTTCACCTTTGTACTAATGACGAATGTTATTTTTCCTGTTTTGTTCTGAATTTTGTACAATAAAGTGTTGTGCTACTACTACTAGTAGTAGCACAACACTTTATTGTACTATTCATGTTTTTGTTGTGACTAGATATACATATTTGATTTGAAAAAGAATAGAGGAATTGCAGTTATTTACATAGATAACAAAACTTTAGTCACCACTCAGGGTGTTATGATCGTGCAATCCCTTTCATCATTAGAACAAATTCCAATCCTTAAAGTTTCTTATTGACCATCCTCACACTCACGTTTTACGGTAGTAGTGGCGGGTAAAGTAGCAGCTACAGTTGCCATAATCGTAGTCACCACCGGAGGTTTAACAGTGGTCACCAACTCACCACCCAAGGTGCAGTGGTGGAACAATCCCTCTCATCATCAGGACAGTCTTGCAGACTATCCTACTACTTCAACATTCAATCCTTATATAATCTACTCACGTTTAACGGTGGTAGTGGTGGGTAAAGTGGCAGCTACAGTTGGCACAATGGTAGTCACCACTGGAGGTTCAACAGTGGTCACCACCCAAGGTGCCGTGGTGGAACAATCCCTTTCATCATCAGGACAGTCTTGGAGACTGTCGCACCACTTCTTGACTTCCAGACAGAACTTGCTTGTTGGGCATATCTTGGTGCCAGCAGGGCACGGCTCGCACAGACATTCGCAGGTGGATGTCAGTTTTGGGACTAGATCCTGTGAATAATTTGATTTGATTTGATTTGTATAATAATCCAATATTATTATGGAATAATAACATCAATAAATTGCTCTGATAATTAGCTTAAGATAATTTATAAGTATGTTACGATTCATAAGTGCTTGTTGCTAGGCCTACATGAATAAAGTATATTTTGACTATTTGACTATTGACTAATAATTGTTCATAATATTGTCTTCGGTTACCGCGATAGTTACTATAACGAATTTCACATGAAATAAATTATTCATGAAATAAAACAAATAAAACGGATTATTTCGCGTATATTGAATTTATACTACATCCCGACGTTTCGAACCCTTTACAGTGTTCGTGCGTGCGTGTTCGCCCGTTGACCACGAACGCTGTAAGGTTTCGAAACGTCGGGATGTAGTATAAATTCAATATACGCGAAATAATCCGTTTTATTTGTTTTATTTCATGAATAATTTATTTCATGTGAAATTGTCGAAAGAAGTTGTGATAAATTAAAGACGTGTCGTACACATACTCGTGGTCTTAAGTGGTCGTCCACGGTAACTACACAATTTTATCGTCATGACAAAACAAGCGACTTTTACCATAAAGTATAAAAGCGTAGATTTAGGTTTGGGAGCGAAAGAGTCCGCAAACCTAACAGAAGCTAAGTTGCGAAAGTGATCGGACCGCCTTTTGGGTTACTTTCAGACATCATCAGGCCCCTGTTTCACCAACTTGACCACTGACACCTGACAATTTCCTGTACTTTTCAGTCTATTGCAATTTAGACAATTAGGGTTCCCAAAACTTACCGAAGCACATTTGCACTCCTTGACGGGCTTGCAGTCCGTCACACCACCAAGTTTGCAAACACACTCGTCGCAGTTAGTGCCGCGGAATGAGGAACCAACGGCGTACCTGGCAGGAAGAACAATTAGTTTAATAAAGCATTCTTTTTCGTATAGTTTGTCAAAGGACTGTCTCATTTCAAACACAGAGAGAGAGAGAATCATACTATCTTTGTCTTGTACTAGTACTAGCACCCAAAAGAAGGATGAGTACCTATAGTTTTCCTGGTTGTTACTGACTGACAAATTGGTTTGACCATTTTGTTATGTTTGACCATGCTCTGACTTTTTTAGTACATATAACCTACATTAAATGGCGGTAGTATCTCGGTACTCTTATCCTGAATGGTACACAACAGAGATAATACAAGCAATTAAACTCAAGCACACACTGCATAAGCAATACAAAAAAAGTGGCTCTGAGGATGACTACAATAAATTTTCAAATTGTAGAATGAAATTAAAATCAGCAATTTCACTAGCACACGATCAGTATCAAGACCAGATGCAGCAAAACTTGGCAAAGGATCCTAAATCATTTTGGAGTTTCATAAAAAAGAAAAGAGAGGGCAATAACTGTATTAAACTTATGGACGATGGTGGAAGGGTCTTATCACATTTTTTCATGTATGAGGCGTGAATGTACAAATGATTCTGAGTAAAATGAGCCCAAGAAGTCAATATTTTGAAGACATGAATGAAATGTACACTTTTTTTGGAAAACGCTCATTTAGGCCTTTTTTGTAGTTGGGTACATTGTTGTCAAAAAGCATCATTTTATGAAGTAGAACAGCTTATGAAAGCTATAAACGAATGGCGTGTTAGAAATTTCACAATAAGTGGTAAAGTACTTACGTCATAAACCCTTCCACCACGGACACTGAGCCTCTACCATCAGTTGCCAGAGTATTTCTCACTTACTTTATGTGAATAAACGTGCCTTATGTCACGTTTTACGTTTCTTTACGATCTAATGTGCCTAACTTCACTCCACTAGAAACGATGCTGTCCCTTTCTAAGTATACTAAAAAACAGTGCAAGAATTATATCGGAGAATTGTACAGCGCCCCTAGGAGTCACCTAAAGAACTAAATATCAAAGTAACCTACCGAAAACATCGAAGTTTGCAAATTGCGGGCATCTTTCTCTGTCAGTCTAATTACTCCTTAATTAGAGTAATAGAGAAGCATGCCCGCATATTGCGAACTGTGAAATGTTTTAGCTGTTTCTATGGTTTCTAATAGGGTGATCAAAAACATAAATGTGAAATAAGAGCCAAGTCCAATATTTAGAATACGCCTCGGGTGTTGATTTTGCGGAAAAAAGAATTGATATCTATATGGGTGCCAACTTGCCAAGTTCTAGTTCGCTTGTGATGTAATTAAAGTTCAGGATTTTACTTGACTAGTTTTTACGTACACGCTATATTATATTTGTCCATGTTACTTTTCTAAGAATTTAGTTTGTTGGTATAAAAACTAGACAAGACAAATCCTGAACTTTAATTTCATCCCAAGCGAACTAGGACTTGCACCCAGGGTAATTCGCCAGTGACTGGCCAGCTGGCCACCTTAAACTAATGATGAATTCTATTCACCTATAAACAGAATTCAATTTAGTATAGTTTCAATAACTGGTCAGCTTTCAATAACTGGCCACCTAATACTAAAATGAATTCTGTTTATACGTGAATATATAGCTGGTCAACCAAATCTTGTCAGTAAAAAAAGGCGCGAAATTCAAATTTTCTATGGGACGATATCCCTTCGCACCTACATTTTTCAAATTTGCCGCCTTTTTCTACTGTCAAGATCTGGTTGACCAAGTATGATTCATTTTTAGTTTAGGGCCAGTAACTGGCAAATTACCCCGTATAGGTAATATAGATTTCAATTCGTTTTCCGGCGAAGTCAACAACAACGCATATTTTTTATAAGTACCAAGTAATGAACTTGACTTTCATTTCAAATTTATGTTTTTGATGCGATATCATTACTTTCTGTACAGAAATTATTAGTATTCATCATAGTTGATTTCGAAACTAACATTTATTTCTATTTAAAAATTATTTCTAGTTAATATAACACATAGCCGCTGAGTCGCCAGTTCTCTTTTAAACTTGGCTTGACACGCTACCCGCCATTCTTGAATTTGTGCGAGCTATTTTGTCACTTTTTACAGATTCAACCTTCATTCTACAATTTTTAAAGATTTGACGTTGCCATAGTTACGAAAATATTAAACATATCAATGTTAGTAAACAATGTATAAAACAGTGCTGTGTTCAAGAAAAAAATGCAAAATAATATATGATAAATACGTAAACACCATTAATAATCGTGTTAGAATTATACCTTTGCGTGTTAAAAAATATGAAGCAAATTATACAGGCTAATTTGGCTACATAAATAAGATTATTATGTACCTATGTTGAAAATAGTACACACATGAGAAGAAATCTGTATTAAAATAGGTATGTATACTCGTTCAAGCAAATCTTGTCAGTAGAAAAAGGCGGCAGATTTGAACAATCGCGGGTTAGCAACACTACGTTTGAATTATTCGAAAATCGCGTGTCATTTATATCTTATCTGTGGAACTGTTTTGTTTACATTTCATCGATGTTCGATGTACATTGCTGCTTTTTGTTCGTTCCCTAGGGATACCATACTTTAGTTTGCTTTACATTGCTACTGACATATCCGGCTTGACAGACTATATATATGTTAGGTCTTGCCCTGGCCTCGCTTTGTGTAGGTTGCTGTACGTGCCGGCGTACTAAGTAAGTAACATTATACGGCCTTAACTGCGATCTGAATATTATGGTACCTAAATGATCTCGATCTTAGCACTTTCAGTGCCAAGCGCCCCTTCCCAATACAAAATGAACCCACTCAGCGGGTTTTTGGGCAGTGAATGTGTTAAACCTTATTTTAATTTTCAGATTGTGAACTACCAGCAAAAATGTTAAGTTTTATATTTCCTGTTCCCAAACTGACGAGACATGAAACATCATCACCACACACATGAAACATCGAACTGAACTTGAACATCGGGAAATAATATATAGGTAGTAAAGAAAAATAAATAAACTCACAGAACATTTGTATGTTTTATTTTATTTAAGATATAAAATAAGGGAATAATATAAAAAATACGTAGGAACTCTCTCTGTGTACATATAAACAATAGGTCTTGCAGTAAGTATGTATATTGTGTTACTATGTGGTATGTGCAACCGGCAACAACAACACAACATGTCTATATGTACCGCTCCTTGACATCATCATCTTCCTCGCGTTGTTGTCCCGGCATTTAGCCACTTGCCAACTAATCACTTCTACAATGCATACAACAATGAACGATCTGCTTGCACGCATGTACCGCTGGATGCCATCCGGGTTTGTATGGAAATGTTGTTTTCAATCATAGGTTCATGCCTAAAAGCAAAAACTGCTCGTAAGTAATGTGATCTTTGCAAATGTACTTAACTAAACAGTAGAAATAGGAGTAAATATAACTCATTACCTTTGTATCAAATCAGCTTTTTTTCGAGCTACTAATTGATTTATTCCGTATAGTTTTGCCTGGAGTTCACGTACTGTTATAAATAAATACATGCTACGTTAAAAATTGCAAAGATAATCGTGAAAAATATGTTTATTTGTTGTGTTTACAAGTTGACAGAAATTTAACGTCGAAAACGCACGTATTTTTCGATGACATCTGTCACGTTTATTCGCGTAAACGGCGTAAAGTAATTAACTTGTATAATTCTGGCTCAGTTTTCTTTATATAGTTAGAAAGAGAGCGTTTTAGGTGTGAAGTTAGGCATGGATAGAAAACTTACGTAAAAACGTTAGGAACTCATGGTACCAGTTGAAATTTTTAGTTCTTTAAGTGACCGGTAGAGGCACTGTACAAATACTCCATACATTTTTCTTAACGTTCTCACTATCGACTGTCATTTACGGAACTCATGGTAGTGCTTCTGGTCTCTTGTCACGCAGCTGTCCCCATCGAAATACTTGGCAGTCCCATTGTGGCAGTCGCAAGTCGCTGGCTGTATTCCGGGGCAGAGCACGCAGGCTTCCATGGTGGGGATAAAAGGTGATAGCGTGGAATACTTAGGCTGTTCCATTGCCCCAGTCGAACGACTGTGTAAGAGTCACAGCACATGGTGTATAGTACTCACGTCATAAACCCTTCCACACACGGGCACTGGTCGCGCGTCACGCAGCTGTCCCCATCGAAATACTTGGCAGTCCCATTGTGGCAGTCGCAAGTCGCTGGCTGTATTCCGGGGCAGAGCACGCAGGCTTCCATGGTGGGGATAAAAGGTGATAGCGTGGAATACTTAGGCTGTTCCATTGCCCCAGTCGAACGACTGTGTAAGAGTCACAGCACATGGTGTATAGTACTCACGTCATAAACCCTTCCACACACGGGCACTGGTCGCGCGTCACGCAGCTGTCCCCATCGAAATACTTGGCAGTCCTATTGTGGCAGTCGCAAGTCGCTGACTGTATTCCGAGGCAGAGCACGCAGGCCTCCGTGGTGGGGATAAAAGGTGATAGCGTGGAATAATTAGGCAGTTCCATTGCCCCAGTCGAACGACTGTGTAAGAGTTACAGCACATGGTTTATAGTACTTACGTCATGAACCCTTCAACACACGGGCACTGGTCTCTTGTCACGCAGCTGTCCCCATCGAAATACTTGGCAGTCCCATTGTGGCAGTCGCAAGTCGCTGGCTGTATTCCGGGGCAGAGCACGCAGGCTTCCATGGTGGGGATAAAAGGTGATAGCGTGGAATACTTAGGCTGTTCCATTGCCCCAGTCGAACGACTGTGTAAGAGTCACAGCACATGGTGTATAGTACTCACGTCATAAACCCTTCCACACACGGGCACTGGTCGCGCGTCACGCAGCTGTCCCCATCGAAATACTTGGCAGTCCTATTGTGGCAGTCGCAAGTCGCTGACTGTATTCCGAGGCAGAGCACGCAGGCCTCCGTGGTGGGGATAAAAGGTGATAGCGTGGAATAATTAGGCAGTTCCATTGCCCCAGTCGAACGACTGTGTAAGAGTTACAGCACATGGTTTATAGTACTTACGTCATGAACCCTTCAACACACGGGCACTGGTCTCTTGTCACGCAGCTGTCCCCATCGAAATACTTGGCAGTCCCATTGTGGCAGTCGCAAGTCGCTGGCTGTATTCCGGGGCAGAGCACGCAGGCTTCCGTGGTGGGGATAAAAGGTGATAGCGTGGAATACTTAGGCTGTTCCATTGCCCCAGTCGAACGACTGTGTAAGAGTCACAGCACATGGTGTATAGTACTTACGTCATGAACCCTTCAACACACGGGCACTGGTCTCTTGTCACGCAGCTGTCCCCATCGAAATACTTGGCAGTCCCATTGTGGCAGTCGCAAGTCGCTGGCTGTATTCCGGGGCAGAGCACGCAGGCTTCCATGGTGGGGATAAAAGGTGATAGCGTGGAATACTTAGGCTGTTCCATTGCCCCAGTCGAACGACTGTGTAAGAGTCACCGCACATGGTGTATAGTACTTACGTCATAAACCTTTCAACACACGGGCACTGGTCTGTTGTCACGCAGCTGTCTCCATCGAAATACTTGGCAGTCCCGTTGTGGCAGTCGCAAGTCGCTGACTGTATTCCGGGGCAGAGCACGCAGGCTTCCATGGTGGGGATAAAAGGTGATAGCGTGGAATATTTAGGCTGTTCCATTGCCCCAGTCGAACGACTGTGTAAGAGTCACCGCACATGGTGTATAGTACTTACGTCATAAACCCTTCAACACACGGGCACTGGTCTCTTGTCACGCAGCTGTCTCCATCGAAATACTTGGCAGTCCCATTGTGGCAGTCGCAAGTAGCTGATTGTATTCCGGGGCAGAGAACACAGGCTTCCGTGGTGGGGATGAAAGGTGATTGTGTGGGCTTGGGGGATGTTGCCGCTGGAGATGAAAAAATATGTTAAGGGAGCATTTGCTACTGAAAGCGAGTAGCAGCACTATTAGTTCAGGTTCAACGTGACCTACAAATGATCTTAGGTATTTTATACAGTTTACACAATAAATGAAAAAAAAATGTGTTCATTTTGAACGCCTCGTTCAGCAGCACTCGTCAAGCACAGCAGACAATTTTAAAAGAAAAATTAAAATTTATTAAGCAGGGAATATATTTATTTAAAGTTTTCTCCCTACATTTTTCCCAAGACTAGCTTTAGACACCCTGAAAGGTACTATGAACTACTATTAATTTGAATTGTAGGTATTACTATACTTACGATATGGTTCAAAGCATCCTATAGGCTCGACTCTCATCTCAATGTTGTCCTTCCACTTGGCTGGTAATACCTTCAAGTACCGCGCGTGTATGGGCGGACGGAATTCTGTGGTAACTACACTATCCCTGTTTAAACAATATAAGATTAACGTTTCGAGATATAAATAACACATAATTATCTAAAACAGAACTTAATATCGTAAAAATAAGGTTGAAAATTACCACCGACTTAAATGAATACACAACAAGTACCAATAACGACCTATAATAATGTGTAAGAATCGTAAAAGTTAATCCGTAGAATACCACAAGTCAGCCATTACTAATAACCGGTTTAGTGTTCTGCCATAATTATATTTCTTGTAGACTAAGAAATCGCCTCGGAAAACGACATACCTACCATTTGTGGGCAACGAAACTCTTCTAGTTGCCTACTTTGCTGCATCTATTGATCATTCTACCAACTAACTATGCTGGGTTAGCGACCCAAATAAATTTGCACATATTATATAACTAATAAAAATGTACTTGTCAAGACAATTAATTCTTAGTATGAGTAATGTTAACTCATGTAAGTGAATTGTAATATTCTTATGAGTAATAAAATTCTTTAAACCGAAATAGAATCTTGGCCACTGAGCCAGTGAAATAAGTATCTAAGTTTCTTCAACAAATTCCTGGAAACTGGTTACAATACAATACAATACAAATCCTCTTTATTGCACAACCTCAGAATAAATGTACATGGAAACCATAGAGAAATAAGTAAGACAAGAGTGTTCTCTCCGTACATCAGTTCAGACTATTAATTTCAGTGGCTACATCTAGCATCGAGTAGCGGAACTATCAATACTGCTACTTGACAATAGATGTAGCACCGACCGGAAAGTCTTATCTCAACAGCATAAGACTTTCCGGTCGGTGCTACATCTATTGTCAAGTAGCAGTACTGATAGTTCCGCTACTCGATGCTAGATGCTAATAGTCTTTTTGGTACTAAAACTGATGTATGGAGTGAGCACTCTATGTATTTTTTTCTCTATGATGGAAACACAAATAATACATGAAGACAGAGACATGGTTACCTGTCGAAGTTGGCGGGGAAAAGTTTAGTTGCACCGGTATCGTCCACAACTGGGTTGAAGGTGGATAAGTCAGACGTGTACATGACTGTGTAGGCCGTGACCCAGCCGTTGACACCGCCTTTGGTCTTGATGCCGGTTATGTTACGCGGGGCGGTGAAGTCGAACTGGCGACAGAAGTAGGTATATACATTAAAACAAATAATTAAATATGAGAACAACTTTCTTTTCTGTTTTAATTTGTATGTACAGACAAGAATAAGCCTGTGCCTGGGCCTGCAGTTAGTAACGCGAAAGCACTCTCTATTTATTAATTTATCCCCGACCATCAATAGTATAGGTACAGATGTAGTGCATAATTATTTTCCTTCGTATTTTTACGGAAACGTACGAACGTGTCTTGCCATTTCAGTCGGTCTCGGTACAAAACGTACTGAGGTTGACTGAAGTATCAAATACGAACGTTCCGAGACAATACGATGGAAAACAATTATGCACTACATCTGTATCCATTCGCGCCCATAGTAAATGAAAAGCTATTACACTCGGTTTAGACTCTCGCGCGAGCCACGAGACGAGCCGCGAGCCGCGCCACGAGACGCGAGTCCACCGTTTACACTCGCGTTCGGCTTGTCATTCGGTTATAAACCTTATGCCGTGCCGTTAGTGTTTAAATTATATTAGCTCGACAAGCTTGCGAGCCACGAGACGAGCCGCGAGCCCACCGCTTACACTCTCGTCTCGTGGCTCGGCTCGCGGCTCGTCTCGTGGCTCGCGCGAGAGTCTAAATCGACTATTACGGCGCCACATTCCAAAGACGTACAAGATCTGGTCTTGTTCGAAAGCTGGGAAACGTGACGTGTGTAATATTCAGTCCATTCAATCAGGTAGAATTTAACCTATCTAAATTCTGACATTTCCTACGTTTAGGGTACAACTGGTACAAGAAAGGGTCCTGTCGACTCGGGTCGGGAATGTTTCCCAAAAAGTTTTAAGTCGAAATGTTTGTCATAATTTGTGTGGTTTAGAAACGCTTAACTTTTCAGGATTGCCATTAAACAAACCTAACCCAACATACAATACAATACTCTTTATTGCACACCTCACATACACGTAGATAATTCTGTCTAATGTCATGTGGTCATGTTATGTTATGTCATGTGAAAAGTTAACGGCTTCAGTTTTAGGACTAATCGAACGAGCGAGCGAAGCGAAGCGAAGCGAAGCGAAGTTCTTACATTCAACTTGGAGCACACGGCTGGCTAGGGGCACGTCCCGGCATTTCGATGTTTTTAAGCTGGACTATCAGAGGATAGTTTGATACACAATGTTCTAATTTAAATGAAATTGGGTAAACGTGTAGTTGAGGGCATTATATTTTAGTCATCAAATTATGAGCTGGCTCGATCAAGGGGTTATTGAGTTAGAAGAGTTTAGAAGGCTAAAACGCTATTTGTGAGGGGTCTTCCTATTCTGGTCACCTTTTTTGCAAGAAAGTATGGTCGAGTTTGGTATCAAATGAAAGTGCTCGGCTTATACATTTATAATATAGTTTTTAAATTTACGATTTTAAAATAATGATCTAACATTTTGGCGAACTGCGAGTTCTCAGTTCGGGGCGAACTACTAGTGATAATATGACAAACAATACATACATGAGATACCCCGTCGACTCACCATGATCCACTCTCCGGGTGTGCTGTATAAAGGCCTCCATCCCCTCTGCCCTGATAGCGTGAAGTACTTCCTATCCTCGTTTTTGGAGCTGACTTCGATGCTCTCAATGGGGAGGTCAGCTGCTAGCCCGAGGGGTTCCGTGCACTGTAGAGGCGCGAGCGTGGTTGTAGGCACCGCTGTTGGAAAACATGCTTTATATAGTTGGTCAAACCAATATGTCAGTAAATAAGAATCAAAACATCCTTTTCTTTTGGGTGCCAGTACTAGTGTAAGACAAAAATAGTATGATTATCTCTGTCTATGTTTGAAATGAGACAGTCCTTTGACAAACTATAGTGAGTAAATGTGACTTTTTCAACTAAAAGGTACCATATTTCGGTTGTCGATAAGGTTGATTTCAAATTGAATCTTTATGGAAATAGTGCCTTATTGACAATCGACAGTAAGTACCTTTTTGGTTGAAAATGGCACGAATAAAGATTTCACCGAAATAAACATTCACGATTTTTGTAAGGAAGCGTGAAGCGTAAGCGACGCGTCTCCGTGTCAGATTGAGAAAAAATGCTTTCGTATTTCTGGCTGTTTTTAGGGTTCCGTACCCAAAGGGTAAAAACGGGACCCTATACTAAGACTCCACTGTCCGTCTGTCTGTCACCAGGTCGTATCTCATGAACCGTGATAGCTTGAAAATTTCACAGATGATGTATTTCTGTTGCCGTTATAATACCAAATACTAAAAACGGAATAAAATAAATAATAGGTGGGGCGGGGCTCCCATACAACTAACGTGATTTTATTGCCGTTTTTTGCCTAATGGTACGGAACCCTTCGTGCGCGAGCCCGACTCGCACTTGGCCGGTTTTTTAATGGTAGAGCGGTAGGGATTCAGCTCAAAGAGCTAACAGTTCACTAAAGCAGCGGCAGACCTCGCCACACGCGGAAAAGCCAGCCAATATTGTTGTTTTGATTGTATAGAGAAAACCTAAAAATAAGAAAAGCACTCACGATAAGGCTCAAAGCATCCTATAGGCTCGACCCTCATTTCAATATTGTCCTGCCACTTGGCCGGTAACACCTTCAAGTACCGCGCGTGTATGGGCGGACGGAACTCCGTGGTCACCACGCTGTCTCTGTTGAAACACAATAAATACCATAAATCGGTATTTGCGCGATTAGCGAAAGTATAGACTAGGAATCCTCTAGACTGAGCATAGTAACGCTACCCCCTCTGCCACTTATACGGTAGTTTTACTCCATCTTCGAGTCAATCCCGTGCCGTGATTGGTCCGTGTCTTTGAACGGACGGCACGGGATTCGCTCACCTCGTCCCCCCGCACCCCGTATTTTTGGCAGCATCGGTTTCATGAAATAATTGCTCTAAACTCAGTCTAGAGGATTCCTAGTCTATGAGCGAAAGCATCCAACTCATTGGGGGTAGTTGGCGTAAAAATATTCAATAGCTTGAGCCCGGAAACCAAAGAGGCAACTTCTTATAAGATGTTTGTCAGTAAACTCAAAAAATATTTAATTGATAAAGCCTTTTATAGTGTTAATGAATTTTATGGACATTGATTATATAATTATTTTAAGAATTCATTTTGTGGGTATTAATATTGTGTAATATTTTTTCTTACTTTAGGTTTAATTCGTTTTAGATGTGTGTGTGTGTGTGTGTTTTTTTATTTTTGTATGTTATTGACATGTACGTTTACACCGTATTAAACGAATTAAATTGAATTAAAATCTTGGTACACCTAGCCACAAAATGACATGGTCACTTTATAAATGAATTAATTTACAAATGTATTTTTTATGGTATATAGAAGGCAAATGAGCAGACGAAACGCCTGATGGTAAACGATTACCGTCGTCCATGAACACTCGCAATACCAGAAGTCTCCATACAATTTTGCAGCTCGCTATAGGTATAGGTACATGTTAGATATGTATGCATTATTAACTAAAATATAGCTTGTATCAAATTGATGTAAACTAAAACTGTACTGCCTAAAACATTATTGATCCTGTGTTCATTCTAGATTTCACTCCAAAACTTGACCAATTTGGAAGTGTACTAAAATCTGTGACTAAAATAGTGTGCTTTTTCTGTGAGAGATACCATTTCTGCTACTCAAACTAGATTGAATTGAATACTTCAATCTAACTTTACCAACTACCGAGTAAGTGAAGGTTGTACCCACTAAGGACTAACAATGCAGCATATCGCTGGCCTAAGCACTGATCTTCCATAGGGATGATGACGCATGTTGAATTTTATAACAAAATCTAGTAAAATAGATAGCAAACAAGCAATTTATCACAATAATCTGGATATTAAAATAAAATATGGAAATGTTACAAAATTTAAGTTTTTTTTAAATTTCCAAAAACGATAAAAGTAAGGGTACCATTCCATTCCTTACATTTACCCAAAAAAATATTGTATAGCAACTATATACATAAACGCAATATTTCACCAACAAAAACGCAATTTTCTTGTTTTGTCCATACGACAAGATGGGCTCTCAGAGACCTTGACGTCACGTTCATTTATCGTTTTGTTTAGGGCGTTTCGCGAGTGAAGTGCGACTGTCGGCCTTTGACTACAATTTTTGACTTTTGTGTTACTTTAATGCAATGGGTCCCATATAGACATTTGATCCTAATAACAAAACCCGATCGATTGATACCATAAATGAAAATTAGTCATGTAGCCTATTGAGGCCATTTGGTGAGGTAACGGTAGATATCACCCGAAAAATATAAAACAAACAAAAAGAAAGCATGGATTCCTTGGTTTACCTGTCAAAGTTGGCGGGGAACAGTTTAGGCGCGCCGGCATTGTCCACTACTGGGGTGAAAGTGCTCAGGTCGGATGTATACATGACGGTGTATGCCGTCGCCCAGCCGTTCGGCCCGCCCGCGGTCTTGATACCAGTGATATTTCGAGGTGCGGTGAAGTCAAACTGGTAAAGAAAAGGTGCAAGACATTAACTCCTACTACTACAAGGAAATATCTCATTAGCAATATTTCATATAGATGCTCTAATTCCCGAACTAGATCAAAAGCTTTATTTGCCATTCCATTCTGTCGTACTAGGTACTTCAAAAACTCATATCTTGCTAGAGCATGCTCAATGTATAACTCTAAATATTCCAATTTTGATGTGTTCAATATGAAGCTGGGTAAATTTCTCACTTCAATAAAAAAATAACATAAACCCTAACTCAGTAATAATTACAACGATGTACCTAACAAACTAACATTAGCATAGGATGTAAATCTATTTTTTTTTCCTTTCTTTCTCGTCTCTTCACGATTTAACTAACAAGTTTAGTTAAAATAATACAGTAGTTAAAATGAAACAATAATGTAGTTCAATAACTTTCAGTTTGCTTGATTGCTTTGGATAATACGTTTTGTATTTTTGGTATTCTATTAAGTACTTCCCTTTGAGCATATCTGCTTTAATTTACTAGTGGAAACTGTTTTGGCTTGTGTTTTATTAATATTAATTCATATTGTGTAAGATTGAAAGCTGTTTGTTTCCCAATAAAATAAAATAAATAAATAAGTACTGCCTATCTGCCAACGAGACACTTGCGTGGAAGGTAAGAATACAACATCCTGGAGCCAGTAATGTGCCCGTTGGCCGCCAAGAGACGTCAACTGACCCGCGCGGCTACAACAGGGATCGGAACCGGTTTTTTGCAAAAACTTAGAAATAAACTTCAAACTTCAAACATTTTATTGCCACAAAAAAAACTCACTAGCTAATACATATGTACTTAATAATTAATCTATCGTTACAAATATTGTGAGGCAATAGGTTTCAGTCTCAGCATGTGCTGTGCCGGAGGCTCAGCGCTGGTTTTCAGACCGAGCCTTTGAGTTGTGTCGGTCACAAACAAACAAACCTCAGATTTTGGTGGTGCTTGTAGGTACATCTAGGTGACACTCAATATATCGAAAAAATGAAAAGAGAAAGAACATATTGAACATTACAATTTCTTACAATATCTTACAATCTTACAATAACCATATTTTTCGAATTATTTTTTACTCGAAAAGTAGGACTCAGTTGTGTTTTTAGGTTACGACTTCGTATTATTAGATTGCCCAATTAGAAATGAAGTAATTAGCAAAGAACGAAAAAATACCGTTTCCGTTCCCATACAAAAAATACCAGTATCCGATCCCTGGGCTACAACTCAATATCAACCTTCGTGTATTCCGACTAGGTTCACGATGACGCGCCGCGCGACGATAGACGTGCCGTTCAAAAGGTTAAGTGTATATTCTTATAATGGGCTTTATTATCGTGTAATTATGCCGGGTTACATTCGAGCCGATCGTTTTTCGACCACATTTATCTGCAAACTTCACAGATATTTTGGGTAGCCCGTGTTTTTGTATGCAAGAACTGTGTATGGGCTTTCGGATAGGTCTTCAATAGGTAGCTGAAGTACAATGAAATTTACGAAATTTCAGACGTAATTTGAAAGTAGTTCAGCGAAAAACCGTAAATTTAAGAGGTTGTGACACTCATTGTATATTGCATAGTATGAATCTGCTAAGCCGCACTCTACAGCTTTCACAAACCCTCCCCATTACGTCCATTTACACGCCAAATTTGCCCCTTTACCAGTGGGGAGACACTCCTGACTTCGGGTAAACGCGGCTCCGTTCGGCTCAGCATTGCTCCGAGCAATTATTAGAGTTGACATAGCTTGATGTCCTTTTGCGTGCACGACCACAGATGAAGATAATGACTTGAATTTTGACAACCCTAAATAGCCGACAGGGATAGTGCCATAAGTTAGAAAGGGATATCATGATTCGACCCTGAATCGCTGTCAAACTTCGGTTTTGTAGGAAGTGTCCTTTCTGTACGGTAGTACTATACAACTGTGCCTTTACTAACTTTTGTACACCTACCATGATCCATTCGCCGGGCGTGCTGTACAAAGGCCTCCACCCCCTCTGCCCTGACAGCGCGAAGTACTTCCTATCCTCGTTCTTGGAGCTGACTTCTATACTCTGTACGGGGAGGTCAGCCGCCAAGCCGAGGGGCTCCGTGCATTGCAGGGGGGCGAGTGTTGTCGTGGGTGTCGCTGTAAGACAAGTAACTGTTCACCACACCATCTGGTAAAGGCTCTCTTGATTGTTCAAAAACTGATAGCAACGTTGCATTTTATTCACATGTGAGACAAAGTAATGAAATGCAAAATTTTAGTTGTTTTCTTATGTTTGCTGGTAGAATTGACTTGATATGAAATGATGATTTTGAATGATAAATATTTAATAACATTCATTAGGATTTGAATTTGGTTTGATTTTGTTTGATAACTTCCAGTTAAAATTTTCTTCGGGTTGGTGTGGTTAAAAATTTTGTTTCACTCGGGGGCAAATTTTGTTTTTTAACCCTTGTGCTTTGGAACCCTCGCAACGCTCAAGATTCCATTTTCGAACCACTCGCTGCGCTCGTGTATCAATTTTGGAATCTTTCGCTTGCTTGGTATCGATATTAGTACGAGCGGTTAAACAACAACTTTGCCTCCTTGTAAAACAAATAACTATTATAGTCTTGCTACTTATGATTTCGATAATCCGAGCCCTCAGCATATGTATCCGTGCGACACGGCACAGATTCAAATCCATCCTACATTTCTTCGGTTTCAATAACGTTGCAGTCCTACCCAACCCGTCTACCTCCACCCTGCACTAACCATGCTGTTGTTGCTCATTTCTATTTTTTTTATAATATTAAATACTTAAGAGTTGCTAGATTTTACGCCCTTTAAAATTAATGGTGTTATTCATAAACGCATACAAGCCTGCATTAGCTATGAATCGTTTGTATTTATCTGTCATTTACCTTACGGATTTGTAAGAAATGGATCCTTTACCGTACATCGACAACTGTAATGAAATAAAAAACTATAGGTATACAAGTTTAAAATACTTACGGTACGGTTCAAAGCAGCCTATAGGCTCGATCCTCATCTCGATGTTGTTTTTCCACTTGGCCGGTAAAACTTTTAAGTACCGCGCATTTAAGGGAGGTCGGAATTCCGTAGTGACCACGCTATCCCTGTTGAAACACAAAAATATTGTACAGTTAACTTTTACAGTCATACAGTCAGCAGCAGAAGTCGCTAAGCGGGCCAGGTGTTCAAAATGATCTTGACGCGATTTTATTGTTAAGAGGATAAGAGCGTGTCAAGGTAATTTTGAACACCTCGCCCGCTTAGCAACTTCTGATGCTGACTGTAAATCGGACATAACGAAGAAACACCGCAATCTAAAATCTAATTAACGCAAATTTTGCCAGCTGGAATATCCAACGGGCGAAGCGTCAAATTTTATTTAGAACCTATTATTGGTAAAGATACTGTCTGTCTCTATGTATGCTTAGATCTTTAAAAATACGCAACGGATTTTGATGCGGTTTTTTTAATAGGTAGAGTGATTTAAGAGGAAGGTTTATGTATAATTTGTTAACACGTACGAAGCCGGGACGGATCGCTAGTTTGCAATAAAAATGGCTTTTGAACTGATACTTACGTGTCCAAATTATTTGTAGTGAAGTGCTCTAGGTGGACAGTTTGAATTGAAATTCCTAAGGCTCAAGAGCTACATGAGCTTATTCCACTGTCCCCATTCTACCATCGGACTTTTAGACGCACGGCCGGTTTCCATGCTTACTTGGTAGATATTCCACCAATTCGCACGAAGCGCTTTGCTTCCTCTTTTCTTATGCGCACTGCCAAGGAATGGAATTCCTTGCCGGCGTCTATATTTCCGAGCTCATATAACCCGGCAACCTTCAAATCAAGGGTGAACAGGCACCTTCTGGGCAGGCTCGCTCTATCGTAGGCCACGTCTTCGCCTCGGCTAGTCTGTGGCCATGAGTAAGCCCATTAATTATAAAAAAAAAGGTTACCTGTCGAAGTTGGCAGGGAAGATCGCAGGCGCACCGGACGAGTCCACCACCGGGTGGAAAGTGGCCAAGTCGGACGTGTACATGACTGTATAGGCGGTCACCCAGCCGTTGACACCGCCTTTGGTTTTGATGCCGGTTATGTTGCGCGGGGCGGTGAAGTCGAACTAGTAGAAAATAAATAATGCAATTAATATATATGTGATTACCACGGACTTTTTAGACTTGGATGAGAGAAGTTAGGTTATATCTAACTCTACTGAGTGCGGGCAACCTTTGTACAATTGCTCCCTTCCTTAGTTGTATTTGAAGACGATTTCTTATTGAAGTGGGTGATTTGTGCTGTTTTGTATTGGAAAATTCCCCATAAGATTTGTTTTGCTATTTCTGAGGGGTCTTTTTCCATGTAAGTAGATTCTCGATTTCGGAAATTCACCAGTCAACGTAGCTCCGACGTAATTCCCGTTTTTAAACCGTAGAACCGCGTCATAGAACGACGACGTAGAACGACGATAAAAAAAAACCACAGTGTCACCGAAATATTTTTTAGCTTGTAAGTTTTTTAATATTGTATGTATGTTAATTTGTAAGGTATGTATCTATTAGCCTTAGTTGCCTGATAATAAAGGTTTTTTTTTAAAGAACAAAATTGAACTATAACGGAATAAAAGATGGTCCAAACTGCAAAAATGACTCTTGTTCTTAGGAGGATATTGATTATTAGCCCCTGGCTGCCATTTGCGACTCACCATGATCCATTCCCCAGGCGTGCTGTACAACGGCCGCCATCCCCTTTGTCCCGACAGCGCGAAGTACTTCCTATCCTCGCTGTTGGAGCTCACTTCAATGCTGTCGATGGGCAGGTCGGCTGCTAGCCCGAGAGGCTCTGTGCATTGCAAAGGCTCGAGCTGAAAAAAGACAATACCTTTACTGGCGCAGTCGGTAGGATGAGACGTGATTTGTTGTGTGAAACAAGTTTATTCTAGGTTGTTTAACATTTTGTTACAAGCTTTTCAATTAACATGCCTAACTAACTATGTACCTAGCTAACTAACTATGTATGTATAACAGGGATGATGACACATGTTGAATTTTATAACAAAATCTAGTAAAATAGATAGCAAACGAGCAATTTATCACAATAATGTGGATATTAAAATAAAATATGGAAATGTTACAAAAATACAGGACCTGAAAGTTACAAAATTTAAGTTCTTTTTAACTTCCAAAAATGATAAAAGCAAGGGTACCATTCGATTCCTTACATTTCATCCAAAAAAGTATTGTACTGCAACTATATACATAAACGCAATATTTCACCGACAAAAACGCAATTTTCTTGTTTTGTCCATCCTACAAGATGTGGGCTCTCAGAGACCTTGACGTCACGTTCCCTTATCGTTTTGTTTAGGGCGTTTCGCGAGTGAAGTGCGACTGTCGGCCTTTGACTACAATTTCTGACTTTTGTGTTACTTTAATGTAATGGGTCCCATATAGACATTTGATCCTAAAAACAAACCCGATCGATATTCTTACAAGTTAAATTTGACCCACATCCCGACTTCCATTGATACTGAAAATTTGCAGAAATTATGTAAGTCGGGTGACAATGCAATATTATGATACCATCGAGCTGATCTGATGATGGAGACAGGAGATGGCCATAGGAACTCTGTGATAAAACAACGAAATCTAAATCGAAATCTGTGTTTGGGATTTTTAGAATTATCTGAGTATTAGTTGCCTGTGTTAAAAAAAGTACAGTCAGCGTTAAAAGCTTGTACCAAAAATGTATTTAACTTCCATTGTAGAAACATAATTTTATTTACGTATTCTAAGACACTAGCTTTCATGGAATGGGCCACTGTAGTTTTAGTCAGTTTTATGACGCCGTTGCAGCTAAATAGCGGACCCGACGAAAACTAAAGGAAGCCAAAATACCCTTAATTGTACCATAATAAGGCTAGAAGCTTTCCTGTACTATACAAATTGTACAATAGAACATAGGAAAACAATCTCCGATACAGACCCGAATAATTTACCACAGTTGACTCCTAATATTAAACTGTGTTAGTTTTTAGGGTTCCGTACCCAAAGGGTAAAAACGGGACCCTATTACTAAGGCTCCGCTGTCCGTCCGTCCATCTGTCACCAGGCTGTATCTCACGAACCGTGATAGCTAGACAGTTGAAATTTTCACAGATGATGTATTTCTGTTGCCGCTATAACAACAAATACTAAAAACAGAATAAAATAAAGATTTAAGTGGGGCTCCCATACAACAAACGTGATTTTTGACCGAAGTTAAGCAACGTCGGGCGGGGTCAGTACTTGGATGGGTGATCGTTTTTTTGTTTGTTTTTTTGCTTGTTTTGCTCTATTTTTTGTTGATGGTGCGGAACCCTCCGTGCGCGAGTCCGACTCGCACTTGGCCGGTATTTGTCACTCACCGTGGTAGCAACAGTAGTTGTAGTGGTGGTGGTAACATCTCCGCAGCCAATCAGCTCGAAGCGTACAGCAATATTGTCGTGCCAGGTCAGAGGCCTGATGCGGACGAACTTCGCTTCGATCGGGGGCGTGAACATCTGCTTTACTGCGCCGACGTGGTCTACTGGGCCGCGGAACACCTTCGAAAATTATACGGTGAAGTGGAAACTGCTAATGCAAATAGTACCAGGATCAAAATACATAATAAGATAAGATAACATGTCGAAGTGGTGTCGACATATGTGACGTTCCACGGTAAAAGGTACCTTATGGCCGCTGGCGCTTACGTCGCATAGCGCCGCGATAATATTGGAGCGGCGTTAATAATAGCGTAAGCGCCAACCGCCATAAGGTACCTTTACCCGTGGGACGTCACATATGAAGAGCGATTTGGGCGTTTTCTAAAATAAATATTGAAAACCTGGTTCTTTGAAATCTGGACATTATTGGGCTCATTCTACTCAGAATCGACTGCATTCTCCATCCTACCATTAAAATAAGAAGTCCCAAAATGGCAATCCATTACGTCACGTTTTAGTGTGAAAACTAGCGTGCGTGACGTAGTGGAAAGTAAGGTACAATTTTTGTAAGTTTTTTTAGAATCGGGGTTGAATATTCTGAGGTAAAAAAATCCAAAAACACCAGGATCTGTGAGAATCAGATTTTCAGAAGTTTTAAAGTACTTCTTGATATAAATTTACCTGTCGATCACCCTTCGGTCCCTTCACATACGAGAACACATGTCCGTCATCGCCATACATGACCTCATAACTGGTCACGTATTGGTCGTACATCGGGCTGCCTTGTATGACCACACCGTAGACCGGTTGGGCGGTCGGCAGCTCTACTTGGATAAACTGGTCTGTGTCTTGGTTGGCTGCGAGCCAGCTTCCTCCTGGGTAGGAAAGATGTTTGTATTTGATTTGACTTTAGTATTTATAAAAAAAAAGAAAAAAAAGCGGCCAAGTGCGAGTCGGACTCGCCCATGAAGGGTTCCGTATTTAGGCGATTTATGACGTATTAAAAAAAAACTACTTACTAGATCTCGTTCAAACCAATTTTCGGTGGAAGTTTGCACGGTAATGTACATCATATATTTTTTTTAGTTTTATCATTCTGTTATTTTAGAAGTTACAGGGGGGGGGGGGGACACACATTTTACCACTTTGGAAGTGTCTCTCGCGCAAACTATTCAGTTTAGAAAAAAATGATATTAGAAACCTCAATATCATTTTTGAAGACCTATCCATAGATACCCCACACGTATAGGTTTGATGAAAAAAAAAATTTTGAGTTTCAGTTCTAAGTATAGGGAACCCCAAAATTTTATTGTTTTTTTTCTATTTTTGTGTGAAAATCTTAATGCGGTTCACAGAATACATCTACTTACCAAGTTTCAACAGTATAGTTCTTATAGTTTCGGAGAAAAGTGACTGTGACATACACGGACAGACGGACAGACAGACAGACAGACAGACATGACGAATCTACGGAACCCTAAAAAAGGATGGGTTAAAGTAAAACTTTGTTTCATGGTAAGTGCACTGATGAACACGGACAAACAATGGCTTGAAGATCATAAAATGTCTGTATTAAGCTTAGAATAAATTTAAAAGTGTAAAAAATTACTGTCTTGGGTGAGACTTGAACACACGGCCTCTGGATCGATACTCCAGCGCTCTGCCATCTGAGCCACCAAGACCTTTCCATAGCCAACAAATCTTTCCACCATATGGGTCAAGGGGACCCGAGCGACATCTACCGTAAGAGCGTTACCGTAATAGCATCGGTTGCAGACTTTTGAAATAGGCTGCTTCAAAATGAATTCGACCAATCTGACCACCAATTGACAAATTTAGATTTTTATTATTACGATGAAGTATACCCACAGAATACGTGTTAATTTTATAAATGAGATTGATTTTGAATGGTTTAAGGTTTCCCCAAATGGCGCTCTCTTATATTTATTAATTTCCAAAAAGGCATAAAGTACCATTCGATTCCTTAGCTACTATACATATTTAAACGCAATACTTGACATAAAATCGCAATTTCTCCTGTTTTCCGAACTTCATGATGGGCTCTCAGTGACCGTGACGTCACGATCACTTATCGTTTTGTTAGGAGCGTTTCGCGAGTGAAGTACGACTGTCCAACTTTGACTTTCATTTCTGACTTTTGTATTGCTTTAATGCAATGGGTCCCACATAGACATTTGATTCTAAAAACAACCCTGATCGATTGATACCATTAATAAAAATTGTTCATCTAGGCCAGCGGTCGGCAACCTTTTAGCAGCCAAGGGCCACATAGTAGTTAACGAAGTTGACGCGGGCCGTACTTTGTTAATATTTATGACTTTATCAGACATTGTCGTATGTCAATATTACAAAATAGCCAGGGAGGCTCGCGGGCCGCAAGTGACAGGTTCACGGGCCGCAGGTTGCCGACCGCTGATCTAGCCTATTTATAATGTTTGCCATTCATCATTATTCCATTCGTATAAAATAAAGAAACACTTACCAGAACCCCCTTCAGCCTTTCCGTTGAGCTTGGCGTATTGCGGAGCGAAATGTTCCTTGTCAAACGAACTGGCGGTGAAAGACGAGGCGGGCAGCGGTTCTCCTTGCCACAGTAGGTTCTTGTATCTGGATACAAAACCATACTTTAATTTTAAAGTAAGCACATGATTGTCGATATCAGCCAGCCTATTATGGATAGCTTTATCCATCTTTATCCACGTGATAAAATAACTGTCACTGTTTAACACCGTGGGAAAGAAAGTGACGGACACCGTTTTATCACGCTGTCACGTAGACAAGAACGACCATCATATCCGTACAGGGCTCATTTAGACGGCGCGCGAACTCGCATGCGATTTTAGTTACATGGCGGACTGTTGGTTACGTCCAATTCAACGGACTGATCAAAACCCGCAATGTAATGAAACTCGCATGCATACATTGCGTTATTTGATTGCGGTCGGCTGAATTGTTGTAGCCTCATTGGTCCGCAATGTAACTAAAATCGCATGCGAGTTCGCGCGCCGTCTAAAAGAGCCCTAAATGTAGTCTCCCTTTTGGAAACAGGGCAGTTCACACTTGATTGAACAAATTCTGAAATAACTATAAAATTTAAGTGTAGCTTTTTCTGTGAGTAGGTAAGGAAAACGTACTAGTGCTCGACACGCTAATGCCCAATAGATGACACCCTACTGTCACCTCTATTGACAATGACTTAAGTTTCAAGATGACACGTACTGGGACCGCGTCGAGCACCAGTACGTTTACCTTAAATATTTACTGATCTAATGGACCTGTGGATAAATTACAGTCCATATACTCGTAAACTAACCTTCCTCCGACTTGAACGGAACAAAGTGTAAAAGTAATATTTTCATAGGAATTTGCCGTTCATGATGGCACCTTCACACTGTGTCACTTGCAGAACTACATTAAGATAAAGATAAGATAAAAGATAGTTCATTCAAGTAGGCATATTACAATGCGTTTATGAACGTCAAATAAAGCTACACGGGCTCCAACCCTACACCTCTGCCCCGAGAAGATTTAAATCCCCCCTCAATTGGAGGAGGGTATCCCAATATGCGACCGGCAACAAACACATCTTTTCAAAACATGATTGCATCTTATAATTAACATGCATTACGAGTAAATAAGACTGGTCAGACATTGGTCTGACTCTAACCAGGGGGGTGTCACTCCGCAGTTTAGGTACATTTGGCCGGCGCGCCCATCGGACAGGCGTATGGCAGTGGGCTGCCGCTCGGCGCGCACGATTGTCGTGTTGTAGTGTGCACGCACACTCTCTCACATGTACCCTATATATATACCCTAGCATAAGTATCATAGATCAGAATAAACCTATACTCCAGAGATAGTGTTTGTCTTTACGTCCCACACCACATGGCGATCCTGCCAGTGCGGCCTTGCGCTGCACTGGCGGCGCGCCGCGCCAGCCAGAGGACGAACAACAAGAAAACGAAGAATACAAATTAAATCAACAATATTTACAAGGACATTACATTTGATTTCAATCATATTGACAGTTATAGATACTGCACAGTGTGGACAGTTTTGAAAGTTAAACTAGTGCATAAATTAAAGTGTTATAACAACTTTAAAAAAAAAACCTATCGGACTATTGGAACAGTTGATAAGTAGTGATCCGAACTTATAGTGATTTAACGGAATTCTGTTACAAAATTAACGGGAAAAAAAAAAGTTCGACTAAGTAAATAGACAGTAATAAAAACAGTGGAAAAAATAAAGTGCGTATGAATATTTCTCGGGCAGTGAAGTAAACAAAATAATTTAAAGAAAAATAAGGTGTGACTGTAAACGAGACATAAATAAGAATTACCTTAATAAAAATTAAAAATAAAATTGAGACTTGTAATTTTTGTGATGTTGGTTGCTGCTGGGCGTTGCTCGTGTCGGTGGATAAGGGCGTGGTCTGCAGCTACGGGTGCCCTAAGCCAAGGCACGAAGTCCAGCGTATCACAGTGGTAGTAAAAAAGTGAAAAACAGACATAATAATAATTGAAGTGACTTCTATTTTTAAAGTTTTTAATCGTACATTTTTAAGGCATTCATTAACTAATTATTTTATAAGTGTATGAACTATTGATAACATTTCATTTATGATAATGCCGCTAGATGACGAAACACAATATGGATAAAAGGGCGGTCATTATATAACGATTAACGAGAATAATAATTAATTTTCAGTCTTAAGTGTATTTTGGTGCTAATTTTTTTTTCCTATAATTATTATTTTTCCTTGCCTCAATTTGCTTTCCGGTGATCATTCATATTTTTTTCAAATTTGCTTAAGTATTATCAGTACATGAATGACACAATTACTTCATCCTTCTCGAATACCTATAGCCCACATGACGGCGGCGCGTGTACTCCATATATGGAATGGCACGTGAAGTCTGTCATTTCATCTCAAATTTCATAGTCTTCCTGCAGTGTTTTAGATCTTTTGAATTCAATGTAATGTATTAAAACAAATCATACTTGATAAAACTTAACATAATAATATTTTTGTAATAACAAATGCAAAATATAACGCGATACCGCCTTTTAACCATATATCATATTATTATTATACTAGATTAGTGATGTTTTATTAATTAAGGATTATTTTGATTTTAAGACAATTTCTTTTTTGTAATTTAATGTGTTTGGAGTTGACATATAATATGGACTTGACGGATTTAAGATCAAAGTGAAATTAAATAATGACAATATTGATAAATGACGATAAATGAATCGGGTGGTAAAAAAAAGTATTAAATAAAACAGGATTGTGATCGTTTATGAAAAGTTTTATTAGTTGGTATAGGTATGCTTAGGATTGTTTTAAAGCTGGATTTTTATGGCTTGTGGTTTAGAAATGTTTGGGATTGGAAGTTTATGTAAAGAAATAGGATGGAATAGTTTTGAGAGGTATAGTTTGATATGTGTAGATGGAATTGGTTTTTATTTAAGTAGTGCTTGGGAAGGCTGATATATATAAGTTTTTCAAAGAACGATTAGCCTGATCAACTAAGAGTTGTTGAAATTCTTACATGTTGAAGCTTTCATGGTGTTGCGTTATATGGTTGGTTTTTGAATGTTTTGTGTATGAGAGGGAAATATGAAGTAAAATATATAAGTATATAAATTGAACATGCCTATCGCATCTTCGGTGGCCCGAGAGGCGGCCTTGAGCGATACGGTATAGCGAGGGTACGCCAGGATACAAGGCAGGCACGGAATCCTTGGCGTCTGACCATGATTCGATCGAGCATCAATCGTGGAGACTCCTTGGACACATGGAAGGTTTTATGTATGGACGTGTTAAAAGAACTGCCTGAGTGTATAAATAACGAAATAATAGGTGTGCGCGCGTAATAAATAAATTCCTTGTATCCTGAGCAAATAAATAAATAAATGTGTATTAAGGTCGGCCGGCCACAAAATAAATGCGTTGTGTACCCTTGCCGCAAGTGAAGCACACAGGATGCACACTTTGAGTTAAAATAATATAATAAATAAAGTGAAATTTAACACTAATGACGTCTTAAAAACGGAATACTTAATAAACTACTTGCAAGTATGTAACAACAATTATGGATTTGAGAATATGATGTATTGATGTATTAAAATATGATAAATACCGAATGTAAAGTAAAGGTACCTACCTAGGATTGACTAATTAGGCACATGTATTGTGTCCTAAATGGACAAGAACTGTTTTTTATAATAGTGATAATGTTTGAATAATGTGATTTCTTTTTTATTGTGTTTTTTTTTTTATAAATCTTTGTGTTTTTATTTTTCTTATGACTAGTATATAACTGTGTAATGTACCTACTTTGTAATTTCGTTTCGTCATCGAAGCGTGCTGAAATTGTGTTTATTATCTTTGTTTTTTTTTTGCAATTGTCATATGTTAATTATATCTGCTTTGTTTTACGACTAAGGTTTTTCTTTTTGCAATTTTTTTTTTCAAATCTATAACCTTAAACGATAAAAGGGTTACATTGATATTTCGTAGATTTTAATTCAATATTTTTATTTGCATAATTTTTTTGTTATAAATTTTAAAACTGTGTAACTGTGTCCTATTTACTCTTATTAACACTTACTAAATATATGAACAAAAAAAAAAGATTATTATATATTTAAACTTATAATCTTTTTTTTTTCCTTTGGAATGGAGGTGTAGTGTGCACGCACACTCTCTCACATGTACCCTATATATATACCCTAGCATAAGTATCATAGATCAGAATAAACCTATACTCCAGAGATAGTGTTTGTCTTTACGTCCCACACCACAGTGTCACGTGGCGCTCGCGCAAAATTGAAAATACAATGGCTTCGAAACTTACTTCCGTGAGAATCAGACATACTATCTCCGGATAAAAAATGTATGTTTACATAATCAACGTTTGTAATTCCTACATATTTATCTTAAAAATAATAAATCAGTGGGTAATAAAGTCTATTTTTTTATTCAGTAGACTAAAATGACATTTCATAGTATGAAATGACACATGATGTCCATACTATGAAATGTCATTTTAGTCTACCGAATATAAAAATAGACTTTAGGTATAAAAACTTGTCAAGTGATAACCCCGTGCCGACACTCACAGCTCGGTCATAAAACTGCGGCGCGCAAAGGAGATTCACGGTTCGTGCGCGGTTATAAGTTTCAATTTTGCTAGCAGGCGGCGATATATGTAATTTTATACCTAAATCTGACTTTTGTGAAGGAGTGAATTTTCTGTACGGTAGTACTATTAGTTATTCTGTGCTCTAACCTTTCTGGGCTACATTCAGGCGGCGGCGACACGGTGGTCTTCACAATCAATGGCGCCACTGTCGTGACCGTGGTAGGTCGCGTGGCGGGCCTCGGGAACATCATGGGCAGGTGCGAGGGCCCTGGGGGCAGAGCGACGGACACGCATTCGCTGGTGTCGCAGTGCAGGGCGTTGTCGAGGCATTGGCACTTCTTGCATTGCTGGTCTACTACACCACCCGGCTGTAAAAAAAAAATATCTGTATCATGGCTTTCATTTCGTCGTTTATTTTAAAATTTCAAGAAAGTAGTCACACTTAAAAGTATTTAGATTCTTTATTGATTAGATTGGAAGCGCTGGTGGCCTAGCGGTAAGAGCGTGCGACTTTCAATCCGGAGGTCGCCGGTTCGAACCCCGGCTCGTACCGATGAGTTTTTCGGAACTTATGTACGAAATATCATTTGATATTTATCAGTCGCTTTTCGGTGAAGGAAAACATCGTGAGGAAACCGTACTAATCCCAATACGGGCCTAGTTTA
This sequence comes from Cydia amplana, assembly GCF_948474715.1. Classification (NCBI taxonomy): domain Eukaryota; kingdom Metazoa; phylum Arthropoda; class Insecta; order Lepidoptera; family Tortricidae; genus Cydia; species Cydia amplana. The sequence continues at coordinate 3,064,174 of NC_086074.1, read as the reverse complement.
CCCTCTGGGTTGGAAGGTCAGATGGCAGTCGCTTTCGTAAAAACTAGTGCCCACGCCAATTACTGGGATTAGTTGCCAAGCGGACCCCAGGCTCCCATGAGCCGTGGCAAAATGCCGGGACAACGCGAGGAAGATGATGATTGATTAGATTGGACTGCAGGTTTCCCAAATAAAACCGGTTAAAAGTCAATTTTCACGAAAAACAATTAAATAATGCTGAAACTTAAAGTCGAATATGTGGTGCCGTGACCAGGATGATTACAAAAAATATTTTGTCTTAAATTTCCGAGTACATTTTTAGATTATATCGGTTTTTAATTTAATACAGTTTTTACCGCTTCATGTATTTTTGTGTTCCTGTATATACAGTACAACAATATTTCTAAACCTACCTTAATAACTTGTCCTTCATAATCGCAGGTGCAGTCTTTGAGCGGCACACACGTTTTTTCGTCGCGCCAGCGCGAGGAAAACTCGCATTTTATATTAGCTACCGACTGGTCCACGCAGCCTTCAATGCATTTCTGAAAATATAAAAAAAGCTTTAGTTAATCACAGTCCCAAACTTTTCGGCGTGAGGTTTTTTTTTATGTGATAGCAAACGAGCCGCCTGATGGGAAGCGGTCATCGTCGCCCATGGACATAAGCAACATACCACAGGAGCCACTTAAGCTTAAGGTTTATTTTTTTAAAGGTACTGGGCGTATTTTCATTCAATCGTGAACCTGTTGTCATCCAACCGTCGTTTTCTTACATAACAGATACCAATACGATTTAGAGGCTCCCCCTTTTGCTAAATCTGTGTGACCTACTTAGCATAAAAATAAAATAAAAATTCATAGAAATTTGTATGCAGAGGGGTACCTTTTCTCTGCAGCCTTACTTACTCGTACTTACCATTTAGGAATTGTACATTAAAGGGAGTGAAACAGGAGTCGAAACATCTTTTAATTTCAACTTCCGTTTCACTTTTCGTTGTACCCACGATCGTAGGTAAAAAGGATCGTAGGTTGATTTTTCTCGGACTAAGTACAATGATTGCCTGGTCCATAAAAGGATTTGTTTTTCTACCTCTCCAAACTGGCGCTGTCCTTTCTTCACGACGGCCATCTTGAAGTGGTCGCAGAGGCTGTGGCACTACGTACACTTCTTGAACACCTGTCCGGGAAGGCAGAGAAGACAGAAGGTGTTTATAATAAGTAGATAGGTACCTCTCCAAACTTGCACTGTCCTTTCTTCACAACCGCCATCTTGAAGTGGTCGCAGAGGCTGTCACACGGATACGCGCACTTCTTGAACACCTGTCCTGGAGGGTAGAGGCTTTTTGTCGTGGTTGGTGTGGAAGGTGTTTATAATAAGTAGGTAGGTACCTCTCCAAACTTGCATTGTCCTTTCTTCACGGCGGCCATCTTGAAGTGGTCGCAAAGGCTGTCGCACGGGTATGCGCACTTCTTGAACACTTGACCTGGAGGGCAGACGCTCGGCGTTGTGGGTGTGGATGGTGTGGTAGAAGCGGTGTGTGTCGTGGCTGTGGTAAAATATATCCTTTTAAATTTTAATCAAAATAATTAGACAAATTTTTGAAATTGCAAAATTCCGCAGGCAATTCCGAGGGATCCACGTTAACAGTTATGAATAAGTACGAGTTCAAGAAGCACACGTGTCATGTTTGTCATCTGATGAAAAAATTAACAAAAATTGCGAAAATAATATTTCCAAAATTACGAAGTTATATTGAATTTCTCCAAATTTCTTTCGGAGTACTATCCACGATGACCACGGTCCATTTATTTTCCTGAGAAATTTCTTCATAAACTTCTTCAATATTTATGATTTTTTCTTAGTGCTATTCTACATTTAAACTAATTGCATTTGCTCAAAAACTAACCTGAACCACACTCTGGCCTATCCACAATCACGCTAGCTGGCCAATCACAGACCATCAGCTTCTTGCTATACATGAGCCCCGGAGCGCACGACTTGAGAACCGCGTGGGGTTTGGCAGGGTTCAGCATATGTCGGGTGCACGCGTAGAACTTATTGCACTCGGTTATGTGAGGAGATTACAGCTGGTTCCATCAATACTCCTAATGGTATTATATTAGTTACTCAAAAACTGACCTGTACCACATTCTGGCCTATCCACAATAACGCTAGCTGGCTAATCGCAGACCATCAGCTTCTTGCTATACATGAGCCCCGGAGCGCACGACTTGAGAACCGCGTGGGGTTTGGCAGGGTTCAGCATATGTCGGGTGCACTCGTAGAACTTATTGCACGCGGCTATGTGAGGAGACTACAGCTGGTTCCATTAATATTCCTATATTATATTAGTTACTCAAAAACTCACCTGAACCACATTCCGGCCTATCCACAATAACGCTAGCTGGCCAATCGCAGACCATCAGCTTCTTGCTATACATGAGCCCCGGAGCGCACGACTTGAGAACCGCGTGGGGTTTGGCAGGGTTCAGCATATCTGGGGTGCACTTGTAGAACTTATTGCACTCGGCTATGTGAGGAGATTACAGCTGGTTCCATTAATATTCCTATATTATATTAGTTACTCAAAAACTCACCTGAACCACATTCCGGCCTATCCACAATAACGCTAGCTGGCCAATCGCAGACCATCAGCTTCTTGCTATACATGAGCCCCGGAGCGCACGACTTGAGAACCGCGTGGGGTTTGGCAGGGTTCAGCATATCTGGGGTGCACTTGTAGAACTTATTGCACTCGGCTATGTGAGGAGATTACAGCTGGTTCCATTAATATTCCTATATTATATTAGTTACTCAAAAACTCACCTGAACCACATTCCGGCCTATCCACAATAACGCTAGCTGGCCAATCGCAGACCATCAGCTTCTTGCTATACATGAGCCCCGGAGCGCACGACTTGAGAACCGCGTGGGGTTTGGCAGGGTTCAGCATATCTGGGGTGCACTCGTAGAACTTATTGCAGTCGCTGGGGTGAGGGTAGTTCGGGTGGTTGGAGTTTAGGCATTGGAAGACTTCCCCTCCTTCTTCCTCGTTTTGCGGTTTTGTGGGTTCGGGGAGGGAGCGACCTGGTGGAAAATTCATGTTTAACGTCATATAATAAGCTAGTTTTAGATCGAAACTAAAGGATTTAAGTCTGACCTAGTAGTCAAACCTGTTGAGATGTTGTGCTAGCTCTAAATATAGCGTCTGCTCCGCTAAGATACAGTGACTTTTACTATAGTCAATATTGATCCTTTGTTCTAGAATTCTGATCTGATACTTTGCGTTGAGTAAATGCGTATACCTACTATTTTAATCAAAGGTTTTGATGGTGACTCTTGTTTGAGTATTAAGTATAAGGAATTTTAGTTGTTTTTAGGGTTCCGTACCTCAAAAGGAAAAAAACGGAACCTTTATAAGGTCACTCGTGCGTCTGTATGTCCGTCTGTCACAGCCTATCAAATAAATTTTAAACAATTTTTTGGGGGGTGAATGAGAAAGTTAAAAAATAAAGATGTTCAAACTATATCGTGTTATACCTAGCCTACATCAAATGTAAGAGCTCATTTTGAGAATTGAAATATATTTTTTTATATAATTTTAAAATATATAGGTTAGAAGTTATTTAAGAAAATTTAGAAAAAAGACCATTTCCTCCCCTTTTTCTCCGAAATTCTTTCTGTGGTTTGAACTAAAAAAAAAAATTACAACCACACGCTCATCAAAAATTAGTGTAGCCGAGGACACACCTTTTTCATCATCTTCCGCCTCGCACTGGCACCACACTTGTATCTCAAAGTCCGGGCACGTGTTTCCGATCTCGTTGCACACTAGACCCTTCTCTAAACTGCACTCCACATTCAGGCCGGTGGCCTTGGGAGTCTGGTGGTTCACCGTGGTGCGGCATTTGATGCGAGTCATGTTCTGTTTCCCGCACATTGGCTGCCCGATTTGCTGTAACGGAGGTAAAAATATAATGGTGCTTTTTTCAAAACATGTTAAGAAAAAAATCAAAAGTAACCAAAAAGTTAAATGTAATGTATTTTTCTGTTCTCCGTGCGGAAAACGTGAACTTTCGGCCCGCTGCGCTAAATGAAATTGACGCTTTCCGGCTCCGTCTAACAAAAAAATAGTAGGTATACAAACCTACTTTACTGCCCTAGGTATGTAATAACTCGTGTCGATTTTAAACACTCCCTTCGGTAGTGTTTCAATTAATTGCCACTCGTTGCGAATTTCCTTCTTTTCGCACTTGTATCGTAATGTACTATTGCAGACCTAGGCCAGTAATGTTGTTTCACTTAAGCTTGCGCAACACAACGTTTCGTAGCCTACAATTACGAACGTAATGACGATCCACACATGTTTAAAAAAATAGCTACTTTTAATAAACGAACCACAAATTTTATTTAGGAACAAATCTAATACCTTTAAACGAGCAATTCTTGTTTATTTATATATTTATATATATATATATATATATATATATATATATATATTTCGGGGATCTCGGAAACGGCTCTAACGATTTCGATGAAATTTGCTATATGGGGGTTTTTGGGGGCGAAAAATCGATCTAGCTAGGTCTTATCTCTGGGAAAACGCGCATTTTCGAGTTTTTATATGTTTTCCGAGCGAAGCTCGGTCACCCAGATATTTCCCTTTTAATAGACTTACATCTTGCATGATTACACTGCGCTTTTGATGCATAGCATCTAGCTAAATTTTTTAGCTATGTCCTACTCCTCCACACCCTACAGTACCTATTACTTACCATTTCATTGAACTTGGGTAAAGGTTCCTTCTCGACTGAATGTCCATCGGCCGTGGTCTCAGGCGGCCCGCGGTTGACCCAGGCCGTCCAGCCCGTGACGCACTTGAGACCTTCGTCGTGAGGAGTTGTTATCACTACTGGCGGGGGAGTGGCCTGTGAATATGCCAACATGCTGGTTTTGAGAACGTCAAAATTGTAACTGATGATTAAAGTGTGTTCAATGTTTCGAAAAATATGGTCCACACCCTTATGGTGCGACTCTGTCCGTCTGTCCGTCCGTCTGCCACATCGCTAAATATTTCGAGAACTACTTATGCTATCGACGACGCGTATAGAAAGAGCCTATTGAGAGCGATCTTGGTTTGAGGTTGATTTTTATCCAAAAAGCGTAAAAAATGGGGCTGGACTGACGCTGAGAAATGCGACTGCGGAGACCCTATTCAAACTGTGCAGCTCATGGTTTTCGAATACCCCATAACCAAGTATGACGGGCCACCCATGGATTTCAAAGATCTCACGAGCGACGCTATAGACTATAGATTTGCATGTTAATACTTAAAAACACAGTGTATAATGCCATATGATATAGTATTTTATGCAACCGTTGTTTAAGAGGGGTCAAAAAAGGCGAGTGGCGTGAGTAACAATTTGAGGCGAAGCCGAAAATTGTTAATAAAGACGCCACGAGTATTTTTTGACTCAGTTAAACAACGTTGCATACAATACTTTTTCTACGGCCAAGCACTTACTTTGAAATAAAATTGTAAATTTAACAAATATTTTTAATTCAAGAAGTAGCAAAAATGGAGGGTACGGGCGGGAAAAGAATGAATGAATGAATGAAATTTAAAAAAATCATGTCTATGGTTCAATTATTTGTCAGAGATGACATTTAAAATAAGGTTGGCAACACTGTATTTCATTCAATATTTTTAAGTGGTCATTACACGAAGTATTGTAAAATCGCCAAAAAGATACTGCGTGTATGCACAAATTCTTTTTTGGGGCATAGACTAAAGACTTGTCTTGACAACTATAAGGTAGGGTTTTAAAGGTGTGTGTACGACCCTTTAAATGACAAATAAAAGTACGGGAGTAGAAAAAATAAATAAATAAATCCAAATAACTCACCTCTGTAGAACAGGGCTGGCCAGTGCAAATCCTTTCCTTCTTAGAGCAGCGGCAAGTATGACAGGCATCCTGCTCTAACACCTCCCCCTCCAATATTTGTGTTCCGTCTGGTAATGTCATGCAGACGGGCTTGCAGCGGCCGCGAGACACGCATTCGTTGGATGTGATGTTGAAGGAAATTTGACCCTCTGGACACTGCTTCTTTTCTTCGGGCTTTGGTTTGCAACCTGTTAACAATATTTTAAATGGGTTAATCGACTTTTTCTTGTCACACGTTGCTATGGTTACGGTCTCCTGAGTCACTCTCAAAATTCTAGGTTTTAAATCGAAACGATGATCATCAGCTGATTAACTTAGCAGACGTTTATGAATATGGGGGTACGTGTTCGCAGGAGTGATCTTCTTGAATGAATCTATCAAAAGTGGTCAAATGTTTAAAGCAATAGTCAGAATTTTGACAGCAGTCAGGATTAAGCAGGCTACATTCTAGTAGGTACGCTTTGACCGACACGCCTATTGTCCGCGGCGCGCCATCGTGAACCTTGTCGGAATGTACGAAGGTTGATATTTGCTTGTAGCCGCGCTTTGACGTCTCTTGGTATTCAACGGGCACATTACTGGGCTATAACCGCGAAAATCGAAGTTCGCAAATTGCGGGCATGTCTCTGTCACTCTAATTAGGTACGCCTTCATTGCAGTAAAAGAGAAAGATCCCCTCAATTTGCGAATTTCGATTTTCGTGGTAGCCCCCCTGGCTCAAGGATGTTGTATTCTTAATACCTGATCCCCGCAATTTGCGAATTTCGATTTTCGCGGTAGCCCCCCCTGGCTCAAGGATGTTGTATTATTACCTTCAACGCAAGTGTCTCGTTGGCAGATAGGCAGTATTTCCTTGTAGTAGTAAGTGTTATCGCAGGTTTCCTCGGGACATGGCGATATGCACGGGTCGTAGGTGGCACAAGTTTCGTCGCATTGTATTGCTGTTAATAGAAAAATGTAGATATTATACTTAAGAAGAGTATAGTCTGTGCGAAAAGAGAAGAGCCGTGGAATATAAGGGTATACTTTCTAACTCTTCTCTTTTCGCACAGACTCTATAATAACAGGTTGTGTCAATGTAAACACTACAAAAAGTATGAAGTCGCGAAAGCGAGTGTGGAATCGATTTTCGCAAACAGCGATATCGACTCCACACTCGCGTTCACGGCTTCGGGCCGCGATTCACGCACATAGTCTGGAGAGGGCTTGAGGTTAAACATCCACAGATTTTAAATGATTCCAAATGTAAACTAGTCTGTGGTAGTAGTTTTTATTTTTAAATTATTGCAGCGCCTTTGCGTTAAGCTTTGAGCATTTGTCCTCAGTGAAATGCACACTGTATCATAATAGTCCAATGTGACGTATATTACGCTTACATCTCTTCGATATTCATCTACGGCATCATAATTTGGGGTACTCACGACATCTATCCTTAGTCCTCCACTTGAATACAACTCCTCTATTCGCACACCGATGCGCATATGCCGCTAGCGCAGTACACACACACGTGCAGTCATCACCAGAGTCACAAGCGCAGGCGTCTCGCTCGCACTGCTCGATGAAGGGGGTGGGGGGGACCTCGGTGTGGCAGAGGGTGAAGGGGTGGCGTTTGAGCGCGCCGCAGGAGCTGGTGGCCCAGTCTTTACGTTCGGGACGTTGGCGGCAGTGGTCCTGCGATTGGATTAGAAGACCATTAGTAATGCTGCATCATGGCTGTTAAGACTTATCTTATCAGGGAATAGACAAATAGGTATTATTCAATACAATACCTACTTGCCTACGCCATCTAGGTTAGGGCTCTCAAACTTCTTAATAGATATTAGATATAAATCACCGGTAGACCACAGTTCTATAATATGTAAATAAGGTGACATCTACCGAAACTCCTATGTACTAGCATACGAGCTCAACAGCTTAGTTTAGGTATGTCAGTATATGTAATAGTTCATAAGTAATCAGTAGTGTGGCGCTGTACGATAGCTATATAAGAACCTACTTGCCTGTATATAGAATCACTTTTTCCAACCAGCCTTCTGCTTAGCGTTAAACCTAAAAGTATATTCCTTGCTTTTATTTTTGGCCGCCATTACCTCCACGCTGGACAATGGCGTTATCCGATGTTTCAGATTTTAAATCAACGGGTAGATGTTCATAGAAATTTGGTCCTATTACGCGTGGGTTCTTTGTCGCTAGTGCCGTCCGATGCGAGATCATTCTTAATCGGGGTGGCCGGCGAGATTGCATTTCGGGCGCCTCGTTTGTTCGAATATATTTATATTGTCTCGCACAAACGTGATCACCTCGAACAAGTACTGGGAATAATGGCTCATGATCCCCTGTGAAGCAAAAATGTCTCTGCAAGGGTATTGAGATGGTCCAACGGAAGACCAGCGCTGCTTACTAAGTTACCAAGTTGAGTGGCGGCCATTTTACGTATCAATGTCTCAATTTTATTTTGCGCCAGAATTAAAAGCCGCCGATACGATCTGTAAAATCGCGTTTTAACTGAGATAGGTTCTGGTACATGTAGAATACTACACAATTAGAATCAACACAGTCTAGTGGTTTCCTTTCTACTTTGTGTACTTATATCCAATGGCAAATTACACTTGTCTAGCACTACTTAACGTTCACTATGCTCAGCTGCTGACTGATCACTTCATAGTTCATTCATTACGAGGTATGTACCTATATATATATCCATATAGACCTTGCAGTGGTTCCTAACCTGGGGGTAATTACCCCCGTGGGGGTAAAACTGGTATATATATATTTTACGGGGGTAATAAGCTAACCTAATATAACAATACAACAAACGTACACGTTTTATTTTTTATTACCATTGGGAGGAGGGGTAAAATTAGGTTCCCTAGTTAGTCATAGGGGTGACCGGACTGAAAAGGTTAGGAACCACTGCCTTAGAGGATATAACCGAACGGAGTCCTCTGTCGAAAATGGGCAGCCAATGGTCATCCACAATGTCTGGAATGACGTTTATCTGACATGACTATTTTTACGTTACGTATTGTAAGGATACTGTGTGGTTTATATAGATTTTTAGTACTTATAAAACATTTTTCTAGATTAAATAAGCTAAGTGACTTTTAAAAGTATTTGTAATGATCGATCACGTGAATGGTCACGTGATCGATTCCTCCATCTTGAATATTGAACGATCATTCGTGGGGTGACGTTCGAACGATAAGGTCGATCAATATTAAAAATGGTAGAAGGTATTTGAATTGTGAGCAGGTCAGTTCGTTTTGTTTTGTGAGAACCCGAGATAATAATTATAGTATGTGTCTAAGTGTATACCTACTGTCGCGTGCGTGTGGTTAATCAGGCTCAAAGAGATTATATTCATTGTGCCAAATAATAGTAGTTTATGCAACAGTGATATAATAAGGGTTCTTAAAATTCAAGGGTCGAAGTTACAAAACGAGACGTAGTCGAGTTTTGTAAAAAAAGACCCGCAAATTTTAAGAACCAATTATGAGCTGTTGCATACATTACTTTTTCTATGACAGCTGCAGCAAAAAAAAAAAAAAGAGTTATTATTAAAAAAAAAGAGTTATTATTAAAAAAAAAGAGTTATTATTTAAAAAAAATTGAGTTATTATTAAAAAAAAAAGAGTTATTATTTAAAAAAAAAGAGTTATTATTGTAAATGAAAACATACCTCTTTCAATCAAGATGATCGGAACTTGTATCTTTAAAAAAAATAAAGCAGTTGTATTATACTCATAAGATGACTGCTAGCAGTCATCTTATGAGCCTATAGACAAATCATTCAAATGACATTGCTTTAGATATCACTGTCAGTCATTTAATTGACACATTTAAGTGCTGGAGTAGAAAAATGTATTTTTATCACACATACCGTTGTTTTAATAAAATGATTAGACCTCTTATAGTATACATTTGACGTGCCCTTCCCCCGCAAAAATCGGCAGACTGTTTTGTACAGAAATCTACAGACAAGGCGTCCCCGTTTAGTTATATACATACCTCGACTTCCACAGGCTTGGGGCAGGTTGGTTTCAGTTTCCAAGAGTCAGCAAAGATCAGCACAGATGACTCGGCAATACCACCCTCCGGCTTTTGGAAGTCGTCGCGCGAATCCGAGTTGTAGTTGCCGCACAGACCTTTCACCTGAGAAACAAGTGTTATTTTTTATACCGCATTAGTAGAAAACATGCGTAAAGCCCGCTTGAAGATAGGCAGTTACCGTAGTTTACGATTGCGGCTCCAGAGCCCGTTTCTCAAAAGCTTGTAACTTGTAATACAAGCGGATGTCACTTTATGATAGCTTTTGTTAGAAAGGGACTTCCACTTAACAGTTTTGTGTTCTAGGGACTTCCACTTGTTTTACAAGTTACAAGCTTTTGAGGAACGGGCCCCAGGCGTGTCACACGCCGACCCTTTAAAACCTGTAAGTATGCATTTTATTCAAAGAACTTCGTCAGAAAGTTCATTCAATAGCCGGATCGTTCAAAGAATCAACAGATATCGTAAAATTTGTAGCTATTGGGTTATAGGTTTGTGAAGGTATTATTTATAAACAATTTCAAGAGGGTCTATTATGATCAATATACTTAAAAAAAGTTATTTTAGAATAAATAAGATATTTTAAAAAATTTTAACAAGCAGAAATGTCTGCAAACGATGCTATTAAGCTTAGAATAAATTAAAAAGTGGAACAATTACTGTCTTGGGTGAGACTTGAAGTCACGGCCTCTGGATCGATACTCCAGCGCTCTGCCACAGAATAAATAATAGTACTAGGTACAGGGTTTTGTTAGAGATTCACTCTCTAACAAAACGCTTTACGACAGATATAACCGCTAGGTGGCGCAAGCGCGAGCAGGCGTCCGTTCCGTAGCGGTGCGCGGCAACTACTATGGCTAGACACCAAAATTGGTGTGGGCCGCATGTACTTGTAGTGACGCGACGAAATCGCGCAGTGAGCCACACCTGGCTCTGCCAGCTGAGCCTCCAGAGGCCGTGAGTTCAAGTCTCACCCAAGAGAGACAAGACTTATTCTTGGCTAAATAAGGATATTTTAGCTATACTTACTCTGTTACGCCACATAGAGTCCACTTTAACGTAGACCCGCATGCCGCGATCCCACTGAAGGCTCATGCCTAAACTCGGCACGTCTAGGAACACGTAGATACCGGCGATACGCAACTTTATTCTGAACAGGAACAAAATAACATTTCAAAAAAGTCAAAACATTTCATACTATGAAATGTCATTTTAGTCTACCGAATAAAAAAATAGACTTTAGGTATGCATAAGCAATAAAAAAGAAAGAAAGAGTTATTCGCAAAACTTCCGTGAGACAAAGACATATTAAATATATTAAAAACGGGTCACTCACGTATAAAAACATTAAAAACGTATAAAATACGTGAGTACCCGTTTTTAATATATTTAAAGAGTTATTGGATAAAATTGATAGATAAAGTCTAAGAAATAAACGTGTCCCCTAGTTTGACAGCCGAAACTGATGGCGCATAATATACGGAGCCGTACGGAGATGTACGTACAGCGCCATCTCGTTAAGCTGTCAAATTTTAAACACTAAATTGTCTTATTAAGCTTGAAATCTTTCACAAACAATGAATCTTTGGCACTATTACTCCGTTGGCATTATTTTGTAGCGTTTGTGTGTATAGGTACGTTTGTTTGGTAAACTACATACCAGTGGTAAAAGCCTTCCCAAAAGATTCCCACCGGCTTGCCTGTTTTTGGACGTTTGAGCAGAGTTGTAAAGGAAATATGTAAGCTAAATTAGCTCCGGCTTGCCTATGGATATGTTTGACGCGCCGCCACTGCTACATATGTATGTAGCAGTGGCGGCGCGTCCTACGCGCGCGCGCGCGGGAATATACCTATGTAGGTATATTAATAAAAACGTACCTCTCTAGTTTAGAAAAGTCTGGCAGAGGTGCGTCCTTGGTAAGCTCGACTATTTCCTCGTTCTTCCCGCTGCCAACTTTTAGGGTGACCGTTTTAGAGCAGGTCGCGCCGGTCGTGCCGCATGGAGCATTCTAAATACGAAAAGGGAATTTAAAAAGTTAGAATTATTTGTTGCCCAAAATAGAGGGAGAGCGGTTAAAATCACGCTTACTTTTTCACATAATTTTTTAACAAGCAGAAACGTCTGCGGACGATGCTATTAAGCTTAGAATAAATTTAAAAATGGAAAAATTACTGTGTTTGGTGAAACTTGAACTCCAGCGTCCAGAGGCCGTGAGATCAAGTCTCTCCCAAGCAGTAATTTTTCCACTTAAAAAAAGCACAAGTGTGTAAAATATCATGTTTTCTGCTAGGTGGAAGTATTATTTAAAGCCAAGAAACTTTTGTGACGTTTTATTTGGCCCAATTAATGCATCGCGTTTCGTCGGCGCTGCGCGCAAAGTTGCAGGGTGGTGGGATAGTCCACTAGTCAGGCACTGGACATCCCAACATCTTAGTTTAGGAACTAATATAGTAATTTAAGTTTTTGTGTAACTAACAACTATGGATTAAATCGTCCGAAATAAATGTTTTTTTTTTTAATATTAAAATAAAATGTTTGTCACTATTTGGCACCGGAATAGAAATCACACTGAAAGTCTCTACGGTTCGTATTATATCTGTACTTCTGTAGGCCTAGCACATGTTTGGCGCGACAGTATCTCGCCAATCATGTGCTAGCCCGGCTGAGATGGATTGTAAGGAAGTTTCACGGTAATTTTAAAAATATGTGTGTATGTGTATGTGTGTGTGATTCTGAAAAAAATCTTTACTTATTACTTAATGGGCATAAATCAAATCAGTTGAACGCATAACTTCAACCTCACTCGCAGTCAGCCATAAATCTTAGGTCACTTCTGTCAACCGTCTGAGTTAATTAGTAGATCTAAGACACATTTGTACAGTCACCACATGGTATTATTACGCCATTTAGGGTCCTAGCTAATTGGTTCACCATACTTACGCTATGGAATGTCCAATTTAGCTAGGACCCACGAAATCACGGAGCGTGACTGTACGTACCTGTATCTGCACTTCAAAGCCATCACTCGCATCAGCACTGCCCTTAGCCAGCAGATACGTGCACACCCCCTCGAACTCGTACTCCCTGCCGTCGAAGGTTGTCACATGCGAGTCGCCCCACGCGGAGCAGATGCCCGGGCACTGCAGTTCGGTGCAGACCCAGTTGCCGTTCGTGCATTTACTGTGGATTAAAACAAACTGTTGATATTTAGTCGTTCTACGTACTTTATGCCGGCTGTATACACTCGTCGCCTGCCCCGAGACAGGCCGAGAACGCATGTGTACATGCTGCTGCCTTTTGTTCTCGCTCTTATTCGTCTCGTTTCGCGCCTCCCTGATTGGATCGGAGCGGTACCGAGACTATGGCGAGAGGCTCTCGGCGAGTGTGTACACCCGCATTTAGGTATGTAGGTGCCTACAGAACTTGTAATGGGTAGTGGTAGTGAATTGTGATATAAGATATATTGAGTCATTTGACTAAACACAATAGGTAACAAATTATGATTAGCTTCCAAGACAACTGTATAAACACTAAGACATCTCAATAACTCAAAAAGTTATCGCCGTAAATATTCAATATACCTACGACTGTTTATATGACTATTAGATAATTTAGATACGGTTCCAGATTTACATAATATTTAATAACAAAATTTACGACTTAGATAAAGGAGCAGACAGATAAATCCGCGAGTAAACATAATGACTTTGACAACACTATCTGGTTGACGTAACTGGTGACCGAAGAGCTGGCGGCTACCTCGCACAACGTATCAGCATTGCGATACAGCGAGGAAATGTCGCCAGCATCCTTGGTACAATGCCTCAAGGGCCTATTTTAGATTTAAGCTAGTTTTTAATTTCTTTTAGTAATACACTGTATATATATTGTTTGTAAATAAATGATTTTATTCTCTAAAACAACGTTAGAGATTGTAGTAGGGACCTACTTAATTATTTATCTAATAACACTTTAAACTCTCGCATTTTGTACACATATTTAATGACATTAAAATGCGATTAAATTTAATAATTTTACCTTCCGTGACCACAGCTAGTGCAACATGGCTGAAACGTCGGATAACATGTTTTTTTTTTTCAATTATTTAGAAAAAAAAAAAAAATTAATCGCTTTAGACCCGTTAACGACATTAAAAATACTTATCTAATAATATTGTATGATTAAAATTAAAATATAATAAAATCAGTAATATAATATATTGATGAATATTTGTCAAATTTACGTAAGATTATATGAGAAATACTTAGTTTTGATTTTATGAAAAAGTGAATAAAAATTATTAATAGAACTATCAGAGACCATTGTTACATACACATTATTAAAAATATACCTAAGCATATTGTGTCCTTATTGACAAACAAACATGCAACGCATTACAACCAGTGCGAAAGTGAAAGGTACGTTACGCACCATAGATGGTAGTATTTCTATAGATGTGGCCTACCGCGTGCCCCCGTAAGGGATAGACATAGATGACGTCACAAACCCGGGGATACCATATAGGTAAAAATTACCCCAATATTATCAAATATTGGGGTAATTTTAATCACGTTCGCGAGTTGTTCGCCTACGGAAGACGCAGCGATAAATAAAATATCAATGGGCCAATTTTCTTTTTTTATTTATTTATTTAGAAAACAAACAGCCTTTTACAAATAAGTCTTACAAAAATTACTAAAAATAGGCCTAAAGTTTCATACGTTACTAAGCTGACTATTACAATGAAAAGTAAATAGGTTACTTAATTATAAATTACCCGTAGGTATAGTTGTGAGTACAACACGCAAATAAAGTAAGAAAACAATGCAAAATATTTACTTGAAACAATTTTTCAATTACTAGTAAACAAAATATGCCGAACTTTGTTCTTGAAAACGGACAAACTATGAACAAAAATGTCTATATCATTAAGCGATTCATTATACATATTACAAGTACGCCTAAAGAAAGAATTTTTAGCATACTGTGTGCCACAGGAAGAAATAGAAAAGGTAGGTTTTCGTAATATGCTTTGAGCATATCCGGCAGTTTTGCGTCGGTGCCCAGTTTCTCCTTCCGGTTGCTAAAATCCATTTAGCACGCGTGCCTGCATCTTGTGGAAATCTGGAGGTAATAAACGAAATATTCATTTTGTAATCTGTCACTCTTATTGCAAAATTAAGAATTAGTGCCTGCAGCATATCATAGAATTAGATTCTCTGAGTCGTGGCAAAACCCCCAATAACGTTAGAAAGAATCCGTAATGCTTAAATAAATATAATTTACATTCTAATATAAACACAGTTCAATTTTATTGTTCGTATATGTCCAGTTCTACAGCAAAATTATTTATAAAAATGTTATTAAAATACAAAATACCCGAATTTTGGGGTAATTGTATGCATCACGGGCTGGTATCCCTCGAATAATAGCAATGCGACTAAATTGAATACACGTTATTAAAAGGGTGACGGCTTACTGTTAATATGCGTACGTAATTTGGTCGGTTAATTTATCAGGAAATATTTATAGGTTAATTTTTTTACCAGAGTTATTATTTACTGTAAATGCTTTTTCTACTCAGATTTTAATTGATATAGATTGTAGGATGCTGTTACTAAGCATGATAATGTGACCGAAGTATAAAATACTGTATTTACCTGTGAAATGTTACGTTGTCCTGTTTTTGCCTGCAGTCACTTGTACAGCGCAAAACTGAGCAATTCACCATATTTGTTGAATTGTTAAGTACTACTACATGCACACGAAACACTGATTTCAATATTTTTCCTGATAATCTTTGCACTGTTCATATGTTTCACACCAATTTGACGTTTACGCATTGTTTGTATCCCACCATAAACTACGGTGGGGAATAAAAAAATATGAGACTCTGACAAAGACAAACAGTCATAGCGCTTTCTCTGCTACTCCTAGTGAAAGATACATAAGACTATCCCGTTCTGTCAGTTATCCCCACCACTCATGCCATGCCCTCGTTACGCACATATTTAAATATTCCAAGGAGCATTTCCCATTCAGCTCCAAAAGGTTTCAAGTCACCATTCGCTTCATTACACTTTCACCCCACATTCAAATTACATAAGATTTATTATCCAAAAACATTTATATTACTCATTATACTTGTATATAGGGAGTATTTTATGCAAGAAAGTGCGAATGCTCGTATAGTGGTGTGATATTTCGAATGAGATTTCAACGGGGGCGTAGCTCAGATGGTAGAGCGCTCGCTTAGCATGCGAGAGGTACGGGGATCGATACCCCGCGCCTCCAAAGTGTTAACTTTTTTATTTTTTTAAATAACAAAATTATTATATCCTCAGGGGACCAAATCTCACTAATTGAAAAAAACCGACCAAGTGCGAGTCGGACTCGCGTTCCAAGAGTTGCGTACATTAAGTCCGACTCACTCTTGACTGCACATTTCTAATAGGTTTTCCTGTCATCTACAGGTAAAGAACTATTTTGTGTATATTTTGCAAAATTTTAGACCCAGTAGTTTCGGAGATAGACAGACGCACGAGTGCTCCTATAAGGGTTCCGTTTTTTCCTGTTAAGGTAGGGAACCCTAAAACTGAATTAAACATTCCTTATTTTGCTTTTCGTACTAGCAAGGTTGTTGTGATAGTACTTAATTAAAATTAGTGAGTTTTGGTTGTCACCTGACGATATATGTATAGTGTCCAGATCGGACTGGTATTTTGATATGTTTTCACCTCATATCTCTACATACATATGTATAGAGTCAGACCAAGATAAGTCTGCAACGATTTTGATAGCACACGATGAAATTATGACGTATAAATAACACTTGCACTGCGTGTGCTAGCAAAATCGTTGCATACTTATCTCGGTTTAACTATAAGTAAGTAGGTTAGTATAAGTATCTATGTGGCGGTGGTTAACACTCTAACCCAGGGCCCCCAAGGGTCACCAATTAGTTTCTTCAGGGGTCCAGTAATTAGTTTCTTCAGGGGTCCAAGCGGACCCCAGGCTCCCATGAGCCGTGGCAAAATGCCGGGACAACGCGAGATGATGATGATGAAAAGTAAACATTACCATTTGTTGCATTCCTCCTGCATTTCGTGTCCGTCAGGGAAGCTGCGCCCGCCATGGTGGCAGGGGCACTCCGTAGCCAATACGCATTTGTTGCTGGTCGCGTCTAGGACGTAACCCTTCTTGCATTGGCAGCCTGGCCGACACTCTTTGGTCGTTGTGGAGGGGGGTAGGTGCATGTTCTGAAAACAAATAGGCAAATGTCATACAAATGTATGTATGTACCAGGGATGTTGCGGATGCCGATTTTTTGACATCCGCGGATGCGGATTTTTAAACCCTCACATCCGCGGATGCGGATGCGGATGCGGATGTCAAGATAGGTACATAAAAAACGTCACATATTACATTTTAGTAATTTTTATTTCAAAAAACCGGCCAAGTGCGAGTCGGATTCGCGTTCTAAGGGTTCCGTACATTAAGTCCCACTCACGCTTGACTGCTAATTTCTAATAGGTTTTTTTGGCTGACTAAATTACCTAGCAGTCTAGCACTTACGCCGATGCTAAGACGTTCCTGTACCGAACTGTTCCACATCCGCATCCGCATTAAATCCGCATCGACTTTATGCGGATGCGGATGTTGAAAATAATGCGGAAGTTCCGCGGTTGCGGATGCGGATGCGGATATTCGCAACATCCCTGGTATGTACTATTATCAGGTACTCGAAATAAACAATACGTGGTACCTAAGTAAATATTCTTGATTGCTCCAATAACAATAGGTACACTTTTCATGTAAAATAACAAAGTTATCAAGAAGAAAATTATAACAAGGTAACAACAGGCGGTCTTATCGCTAAAAAGCGATATCTTCCAGACAACCTTGGGTAGCGGAAAATAATAAAGAACTCATGCCTAAAGTCAACAGGAAAATTTAATTAAATAAAAAGCAAGAATACAAGAAACTCGACGCGGTAATGCAAGGAGTTTGAAGCTCTAAACTAGTCTAAACAATGTACGTAAAGCACAATTTACCGTAAACGTGAGTGGCTGGTGTAGGCATCATGTATTTGCTGCGAAGGTTATTTAGTCTGTTACCTATTTAGGTCTTAAAGTAACGTTTACCAAGACCTAAATCACATTTCACGTTGAACTTAAGTGTCTCGATGATCTTTCAAATAGAACTCCGTGTATTTAGCAGGCAGTCTCGGAATCTGAACTCTTATCCTTGGCAGTAAAACTCTATTTACCTTGCAGGTTAGCGGTTCAGCTACTTCACAAGTAGTGAATTCCATGTGGTTGGCAGCTGAGCAGTTGCTTCGCAAGTCTTCAGCAGGAGGGTAGTTCTGTATGTCGTAAGTCGTGGCTGGCACGCATTCCCAGCGCGCGCCGACGCATGTGCTAAAATAGTACATTATTGTCGAGGTTCGGAAGTAGCTACTTGCAGGCTGAGGATTCGTTTTAAACGGACGACCTTGGGAGTCCGTTTAATTGAATCCGAAGCCAGCAAGTAGCCTTCCAGCCGAGTCATATATAGTGCTTTTCTCAAAAATGGTGCAAGAAATAGAAATATTTTACAGAACTTACAGAAGCAACGTTCTAATTTTCACAGAAAAAAATACAACCATTAAAAAAATTTGCTTGCCGCCTTTAAAAAAAAAGAAGTGTATTTTTCTGCTTAAAATACGCCAACCTATTTGAGACACCTAAATAGTCGCGGTACCAACATTAAGCCTGTAACAGACTATCGCACCGCACCGCGACCTTGGAGCGTCGCACCCATAAGTGAGAGCGAGAAAGAGATATCTGTTTCTCGCTCTCACTTATGGGTGCGGTGCGATAGTCTGTTATAGGCTTTATAATAATAAGTGCTGATCATCTGTTTGGCTGTTTATGGGACCTATGCCTTCATTTGATATGGCCATTTAAAGTTTTAAAAAGTTTGGAACTCGTTAAATAATGGAATTTGTATGCGACATTGCAGTCCCGAAATCGAGACTGCAATGTTTTTAACTTTTTAATTTTTTGAATGACCATAAACTACGCACTTCGCGACCTATTTTTTAACCGGCAACGTCGACTTTGCCGTCGATTTTTGAGAAAAAAAATTAAAAGTCCCATCTGTCGTAAGGCAAAAATCATGTTTTTAACCGACTTCAAAAAAGGAGGAGGTTATCACCGACCGTATGTTTTTTTACAAGCTTTTATTTAGCTTGCAATGTACCTATGTAGTTTGTACGGGTTAAATCATGCAGGTTAAATAAGACCCACTTCCCGGTTTCCAATAAATATGAAAATTTACATACATATATGTAAGTCGGGTGACAATGCAATATTATGGTACCATCGAGCTGATCTGATGATGAAGACAGGAGGTGGCCATAGGAACACTATGATAAAACAACGCAAGCGAATTGTGCTTGGGGTTTTTAGAATTGTCTCGATGAGTATATTAGTTGTCTGTGGAATGAAAGATACAGTCAGAGATAAAAGCTTGTACCAAAAATATATTTTTTAACAAAAACTTATTTGTATGTATAGTACCTCAGAATTCCGTCATTTTTGAACCGATTTGGTTTTTTTTTCTTAATCCCTTGGGCGGCAATTTAAAATCTGGTCGGTTAAACGGTTAAGTATATAAAGATTAGTAACTGCAAAAGGAATGACATTTACGTTTGTGTATAAAAATCTTACCAAAGTTCCCTCTCTCTGCGTCCAGCTCTGACCTCTTTGTATCCGGAATCGAACTGCATACCCTTATGGAAGCAGGGACATAGGCCCACTGGCACACACACATTGTTGCTGTCCAACACCTGCGACATAAATAGAACATTTAACAGAGCATGAAACTATAAACTGAAATAAATTAAAGAAAAAGTGACTAAGCCCTCCAGTGGTGAAGGCAGGATTCGAACCGGCGTCTTTAGCAATCCGGGCTAACGCCTTGAACCCCTTGGCCACCCCAACACGGTGAAACCGTTTTGTGGTAAGAAAAAAACAAAAATCAAAATATTTAATAAAATAATTTGATTTGTTCCAAAAGTTGAGCATAAGAAACATTAATTATAAACTTTATTTTATGTTTTGCTTTCGGCTATGAAGCCGATGGTCCTGGGTTCGACTCCCGGCATTTATTTTTATAATGAGCACAGATTTTTGTTCCTGAGTCATGGATGTTTTCTACGTATTTAAGTATTTGTAATTATGTGTGTCTGAGTACCCAGAACAGAAGCCTTCTTGAGCTTACCATGGGACTTAGTAAGAATGTCCCTATAATATTTATTTATTTTAACAGCAGTAAGGACAAGGAAATTTTTAACAAATCCCTCAACACAGCATGGTTTATATTGTTTTCATTCCGACAAGGCAACGTACCGCGTGCGTTGACAGTCAGCATATACGGTGTATTCTTGCAGCATATCTGACAAACGGGACAAGCGTCTTCAACTCACGGTTCAAATTGCCTCAAGACAGTGCGTCATTCGTACACGTGTATTGTCAGCAACCAATGTGTATTCCACCCTCAGTAATCAAGGTGTTTGCTTGACGACCGGTCTGGCCTAGTGGGTAGTGACCCCGCCTGTGAAGCCGTGGGTCCTGGGTTCGAATCCCGGTAAGGGCATTTATTTGTGTGATGAACACAAATATTTGTTCCGGAGTCATGGGTGTTTTCTATGTATGTAAGTATGTATTTATCTATATAAGTATGTATATCGTCGCCTAGCACTCATAGTACAAGCTTTTAGTGTGGGGTTAGGTTGATCTGTGTAAGATGTCCCCTAATATTTATTTATATTAATAAACCACAACATACCTGACCAACGAGGCACGCGCAGCCTTCCACGCAGCATGGCTTGCATTGCCCGCGCGCTGACAGCGCCACGTCCGAGCAAGTTCGTTGGTAACTCAACACGAACAGCGTTTTGCTGACACGGACATATAAGTCATAAGCCAGAAGTACAGCCATACCTGACCAACGGGACAAGCGCAGCCTTCCACGCAGCATGGCTTGCATTGCCCGCGCGCTGACAGCGCCACGTCCGAGCAAGTTCGTTGGCAGCTGTCAGCACACACGGTGTATTCCTGACCGCCGGTACACGACAGTTCTGTTTTATAAAGAAAACGCAAGCGTCAGTAATGTCACAGTGTAAAAAGTGTTTGTGTAAATGCCGACACCGCACAAGAACACAGTGTTAACGCCTCGTCTTTGCTCGGGAATCTTCGGGAGCCGTCGCCGACGCAACGCATGGTGCGGGGCGCGGAGAAGCGGGGCCGGCAGCGGCCATTCTCTCAGCAATCTTGCGACGGACGGTCGTGCCCGTCCGCTTACCACTAGTGATATTCTACCACCTATGTATCACCAAAGTACTTAATTATACGTGCATGTATTGGACTACGAGTGTCATTTTAACTCACCTCATCCACGACCCCAAGATCTTCTCGTCCACCCCTACATGCGTGGACATGTGGCGACCGTGACATTTCTTCAAAATCAAACGGTCATGAGGCGACCGTTGGAGTTCGAGCGACTGTAATGGCGACTGCCGAGAAATAACGGACTGCACAAGAACAAAGAAACTGGGATTGCTGCCGTGGCGCTTTGGATTCTACAACACTACAAGTTGAAATAGACATCAAAAGTCAATGCCGATGTGAAGTAAGCCCGTTCCTTTTGTTCCCTAATTTTAATAGACTTCTGTTTGCTATAAATTAGTGCTAGCCTACTTGCAAGCGTCAGGTTATGTATCTAGCTTTATGCGTACTAGCCAATTTGCACTATTCTGAGCGCTAAGTTATTTTGCTTGGTTTCTATATAGATCAATGCATTTAAAATTGCAAATAGAAGTGGTTTCATTCGGTAATTAGCTCGATAATGCTTGCCGGTTTTTTATGCACCGTTATTTCAATCTTATCGCCTCGTCATAGGTAAATGATTTCTATATAAATCAATAAGTTGCTCGTCTATTAAGTTTTATGCAATAACAATACGCTAGTAATTATTATTTTAAAGTACGACAAAGTAAGTTAATGTTTAAAAAGTGTACGTTGTAGGTACCGTTATAAATAAATACCTACCGCTAATTTTGTTCTATGCCACGCTTGCTACTTCTATTCTTTATTGTGCATAAAGATTTAATACATTTTATTTGCTTCGACTCATTAAAGGTGCATTTTAGTTGTTTATTTGCATTTAATAGGTAATTACGACTAGGGTTCAAAGTTCATTGAGGTGAATTCCTATGGTTCAAAGTCCGTTGTGGTAAATTCCAGTGTACATCGCTGCGCGCTGTTACCGGGAGCCTGTTGCTACGCGGTTTCCGGGCTATTCGCGAGTACGAGCGCTGTGGAGACGGGTTCGCCGGACGCGGCCGGTGCTGCTGGCGGGCTCGGCGGCAGCTGTGCTGGACTAGACGGCTGGATCGTGTTACCGGTTTGATTGCACCATTTTATTTACCTAGCTCATTGTTTATTGTTTAAAATGGGTGAGGAATTAATTAGAAAATTAAATAGAAGGCGCGGTGGGCTTAAAAGTCAGTTGACCGTTTTTAAAGACTTTGTAAAAACAGTACAAGGGTCTGAGCACACGTCATTATTAATAAAGGAGCTGAGTTTGCGATTAGATGGACTTCGTAAATTAATGGTTGATTATGACGCCGTCCAAGTTCAACTTGAAGATATTTCCCCTAATTTAGACGAACAAATAGCGGAACGAACTCAAACCGAAAGTCTTTTCTATTCGCAAATTGCGTTAGCGCAAGATATAATTGATTCGTTTTCGGCAAAAAATAGTGTGGACAGTGGCTCAACTAAGTCGAGCTCTTGTAATGAAAAACATTCGTCAGTTCGTCTACCAGTAATAAATTTGCCGACGTTTGATGGAAATTACACGCGTTGGTTAGAGTTTAAAGATTTATTTGAGTCATTGATAAATAACAACGAGTCTATTGCGCCGATAAATAAATTCCACTATTTAAGGAATTCGTTACAAGGAAGTGCTAGTTTAGCAATAAGGTCAATTGATTTTTCTGCCAGCGGATACGAGCTTGCGTGGAAAACATTGTGTGAAAGATACGATAATAAAAATATATTAATAAATAATCATTTGAGTGCGATCGTAAATATTAATCCTATACAAAAGGAGTCTTTTAAGGCATTAAGGTATTTAATTGATACTGTTTCGAAAAATTTAAGTTCATTGGATACGTTAGGTATTTCAACTCAGGGTTGGGACCCGTTGGTGATTTTTTTGGTCTCGGCGAAGTTAGATCCCAAAACAAATGGAAAGTGGGAAGAGTATAAAGGCAATTTTTCGTGCCTACCCTCAGGTGCTTTAAATAAAAATTCTTCTGAAGTACCCACTTTAGAGCATTTTAAAGAGTTTTTACGTAATCGTGCTAATGTATTAGAAACGATGTTTTGCAGTCGGTCAAATCAGTCAAATGAAAGTAAACCTGTTTATAAGGAAAATAAAAATACCAAGTCTTTTGTTTCTTCTGGCGAGGGACCACGGATTAAACCGTGTTTGGTATGCGACCAGAACCATCATGTTTACCAGTGCACCAAGTTTAAGACTATGAGTCTGGAGGACAGGCTTGTTGAGGTTTCAAAACATAAACTTTGTAAAAATTGTCTACGCGCGGGACATGATGGTTCTCAATGCACTTTGAAAGGTTCCTGTCGCAGTTGCAAGAAAAAACACAATTCTCTCTTGCATTGCGACAGCGTCAGTAGTAATAATAATGTTGCTCCTACCGACTCTGTAAAAAATATTAACACTTCTGTTCACATGTCGACTGACGCTGACGCATCGGGTCAGGTTATGTTGTGCACGGCTCAAGTCGAAGTATATTGTCCTAAGAATAACACTACTTACGTCGCTCGTGCACTCTTAGACAATGGTAGTCAATCGTGTTTAATCTCAGAAAAATTTAAGCAAAAGTTAAAACTACCTACAAATAAAATTGAACCATTTGATATTACTGGGATCAATAAACAGAAAACGGAGATATCTGAACGTATCCAACTAAAAGTCAAGTCTCGCTTTAATTCTTACGAATTAGATGCTAATTTTTGGGTGGTTCCCGAAATCTCGGATGATGTGCCAAATGTGGCCATCGATATCGAAAAATTAGATTTGCCGCATGTTGAGCTAGCGGATCCGCTGTTCTATAAACCGGATCAGGTTGATATTTTGTTGTCAGGGGACAGATTTTTTAAAGTTCTTAAGCCAGATCAAATAGATCTAGGAGAAGGAAAACCTATGCTACAAGATACTAAGCTAGGATGGTTAGTAGTTGGTCGCACGGGCGAAAGCTACAACCAAATTAATAATGTTTATTGTCATTTAGCCACTACAAGGCGCCAGACGTCACTACAAGATGTCGATAATTCTCTAAAGCGTTTTTGGGAGGTGGAAGATTTGCCTTCTGATTGTAAGTCTTTGTCTGTTGATGAAGAGTTTTGTGAAACTCATTATGTTGATAATACTAGTCGTTTACCTGATGGTCGATTCTCTGTACAGATGCCATTCAAGGAAAAACCCGAGGAAACTCTCGGAAACTCATATCCTATAGCTATGAGACGTTTTCTTAACTTGGAAAAGAAGTTAGATAAAAATCCCAACGTTAAAGAACAGTATCGTGATTTTTTGCAGGAGTATGCTGATTTAGGACACATGACCGAAGTTAAACGGCCAAGTTTCGGGTGTTACTTGCCCCACCACTGTGTTATTCGTGAGCAAAAGGAAACTACTAAGCTTAGAGTCGTTTATGATGCGTCAGCTTCTACGAGCTCAGGCAAGTCTCTGAATGACATTCAGGCAGTAGGTCCAGTTGTGCAAAGTGACCTACTTTCAATTCTGTTGCGTTTCCGTACTAATAGGTTCGTTCTAACAGCTGACATCGAAAAGATGTATAGGCAGATCTCTCTTAGCGAACAACAGCGCCATCTTCAACTCATTCTGTGGAGAGACCAGGCTGATCAGCCTGTCAAGATTTTTCAGCTCAACACTGTTACGTATGGAATGGCTTCGGCACCTTTCATCACAACAAGGTGCCTCAAGCAGTTAGCTCTCGAATGTCAAGATGAAGTGACTTCTAATGTCATTAAAAATGATTTTTACATTGATGATCTTAACACAGGGTCGTCAACAGTAGAAGAGTTAAAGTATATATATAAAAATGTTGTCAAAGTTCTAAATTCTGCATGCTTTCCCCTGCGCAAATTTCGCACGAATTGTCCTCAAATTTTAGAAGACCAGTCAGGGTCTACGAATTGCCTTGACTTTAATAATGATGCTTCAGTTTTAGGCCTAAAATGGTCCCCTCAGGCGGATACCTTGCATTTTCCGATAGACTTTGCACCGCCTAATAAAATAACAAAGCGAACTATCATATCTACAACTTGCAAATTGTTTGACCCATTGGGGCTTCTATGTTGCTGTATAGTAAAACCTAAGATTCTTCTGCAGAATTTGTGGTCTGCCAAATTGGACTGGGACACTCCAGTACCTTTGGATTTTGGAAAAAGATGGTTAAAGTTTGTCAACAATTTGGATCATTTGACAAATATCAATTTAAATAGAC
This sequence comes from Cydia amplana, assembly GCF_948474715.1. Classification (NCBI taxonomy): domain Eukaryota; kingdom Metazoa; phylum Arthropoda; class Insecta; order Lepidoptera; family Tortricidae; genus Cydia; species Cydia amplana. The sequence goes on along the minus strand of NC_086074.1, from coordinate 3,038,595 downwards.
ATGTTCTATGTGATTTACCTAATACTGAGCGCACAGAGATTCATTGTTTTGTTGATGCGTCCCAAGAGGCGTACGGAGCATGTGTGTATTTGCGGTCGGTTGACAGCAATGATCATGTGACAGTTCGATTGCTTTGCGCAAAGGCCAGAGTGGCCCCAATTAAAGTTTTAAGTATCCCACGGCTTGAACTGTGCGCCAGTTTATTGGGCGCTCAATTGTGCACGAAAGTAGCTCAGTCTATAAAAACTAAAATTGTCAGACATGTAATGTGGACCGACAGTATGGTCGTTCTCGGTTGGCTTAAATCGCAGTCTAAAACTCTGCAAGCTTTCGTACGCAATCGAGTAAATAAAATTAATGAGTTGACTCAAGGTCACGAGTGGAAACATGTACCTACGGATTTTAATCCGGCAGATCTAGCATCGCGGGGCGTTGATCCGCAGCATCTGCCGTCTTTGTCTTTCTGGTGGGAAGGTCCTTCGTTCCTGAAGAAGGATTTTACGGAGTGGCCCTCACAGCCTCAAACGCCTTCAGACTTACCTGAGGTCAAGGTGTTACTAACTGTTAAAGACGAAACCTTAAGCTCTGATGATCCCGTCGTAACATTCGATCGACATTCTAGTTACGTACGTCTGAAAAGGATGTATGCCTACGTCTTCCGGTTTATACATAATTGTAGAAAATCAAATGCCAAACTTAAGGGACCTTTAACAGTTCAGGAGCTTAAGGACTCGTTGGCGTTTTTAGTTAAAAAATGTCAAGCGCAGTCGTTTCAAAAAGACATCCAAAATTTAAGCCAAGGTAAACCACTTCATAGCCGAAGTAGACTTTTGTCTCTCAACCCTTTCGTAGATTCCAGTGGTGTTTTACGTGTAGGAGGGAGAATAAGTAATTCCAACTATCATTTTAATAAAAAACACCCAATTTTGTTAGATGCTAAGCATCACTTTACAAAGCTTATTATGAGATACGAGCACTTACGTTTGTATCACGCAGGTGCTCAGTTGATTTTATCGTCACTACGCGAAGAGTTCTGGCCAGTGGGTGGTAGGAATTTAGCTCGGAGTATATCTCAAAGGTGTGTTGACTGTGTTAGGCAAAGAGGAAAAACAGTTCAGCCTATAATGGGTGATCTACCGAGCGTAAGAGTAGAAACAAGTTCCGCTTTCCAATCTACTGGGATTGACTTCGCCGGTCCTTTCATGATAGCTAATAAGAAGGGACGCGGCAGTCGTAATACTAAAGCCTACCTATGTGTCTTTGTGTGCCTTGCCTCTAAGGCGATCCACCTCGAGGTGGTTAGCGATTTATCCACTGAAGCTTTCATACTGTGTCTACGCAGGTTCGTATCGCGTCGTGGCAGGCCCGAGGTAATTTACTGTGATAACGGGAAAAACTTTGTAGGCGCGCACAATGAGCTAGGTAGAGTTTTACGGTCCAGCCGTCATCCAGTTTCGGATTACGCAGCTAACGAATCGATTAACTTTAAATTTATTCCCACGTACGCGCCTAACTTTGGCGGAATATGGGAGGCTGGCGTCCGAGCAGCCAAATTTCATTTAAAACGCATTGCTGGTAACGCAAACCTGACGTTTGAGGAGCTTACTACTTTTTTTGTGCAAACGGAGGCTATTCTAAATTCTCGTCCTATCACTCCTCTTTCATCAGACCCCAACGACATGTGTCCCCTTACCCCAGGGCATTTTTTGATTACTCGGCCACTGACTTCATCTGTGCCATCTCTACCCGTCACGGGCACTCCAGCTACGAGATACAAGCGCATCGAGCTTCTTCGGCAGCAGTTTTGGGAAAGATGGCGTCGCGAATTTATGGCTGAGCTTCAACAGCGCGTAAAATGGAAAACCAATCAAAGAGGAATCCAGATCGGAGATCTCGTTCTACTTAAAGAAGACAATCTGATGCCGTTACAATGGCGCATGGGGCGCGTCATTCATCTTTACAATGGCCCTGACGGTGTTTGTCGGGTCGCCGATATATTGACGGAGAAAGGTCCAATCAAAAGGGCCGTAAACAAGATGTGTCTTCTGCCAACTGATCCTGAACCCGATGACGAGGACAATAAGTCAAAGGATGATCAGACCGATCCCTAAAAATCAGTCTTCAGCATCTGATCCCTTGAAAGCAGTATGCTTTCAACGCCGCGGAGGATGTTAACGCCTCGTCTTTGCTCGGGAATCTTCGGGAGCCGTCGCCGACGCAACGCATGGTGCGGGGCGCGGAGAAGCGGGGCCGGCAGCGGCCATTCTCTCAGCAATCTTGCGACGGACGGTCGTGCCCGTCCGCTTACCACTAGTGATATTCTACCACCTATGTATCACCAAAGTACTTAATTATACGTGCATGTATTGGACTACGAGTGTCATTTTAACTCACCTCATCCACGACCCCAAGATCTTCTCGTCCACCCCTACATGCGTGGACACACAGTATTGTCATAGACTTTTACACAACTGCCCAAAAAAAGCACATTTCAAATAGGATACGCAAGCCCTGTAAGTAGTACCAAGCTACTAACAATGACGATGTATGCAGCTCGGGTGCGCGCTTGTATTTTAGGAGTGTATTTTCAACAGTTTTCATTTTTCCTGTAACTCTATTTCTAAATTGAACCTTAAGTTTTCTTTAGCAAGGTTCTCTTTAGAAGTACCGCTAAGAAATAATTTTTAACAAGCAAAAACGTCTGCGAACGATGCTATTAAGCTTAGAATAAATTTAAAAGTGGGTAAATTACTGTCTTGGGTGAGACTTGAACTCTTTCTCTCTCTCTCTCTCTTTCTACTTTTAAATTTATTCTAAGCTTAAGACATTACCATGGTCTAATAAAACATGGTCTTCTCTTCCCAGAGTGTCACTTGCCTACGTCACAATAACATTGCCACTTTATTTCAACATAACATGTTACATGGGTACATTATATCTATGGTTAATAAGTTAAAATATTTCTTTATAATTTTATAATTTTCATTTATATGTATTTTATCTTAAATTTTACAATAACACGTCATTTTTAGTTATTCGTTAGCAATATCTTCCGATTCACTCATTCATTCAGACGTTCGGGTAATTCTGTTTACACTACTGGCAACACAGGATAGTGCTGTCACATATGACAATCCGCCATTTTGTCCCTGGCCGTCATCCTTGTCGAACGCGTGTTAATTGTTATTTCCTTCTCGCTCAGTGTCAGCAGTCGCAGTGTTTTCCAAACTTTTCACGTTGTAAGCTTGGTAATTAATGTTTTGTTACGAAAATGGTTGGCTGTTCTATTCGGAACTGAAGGAGTAGGAGTGAAAAGTGCAGTATAGATTTGTTTTATTTTACTATGTTTCTACATGAATAACTTAAAATTAATGGCGTTAAAATAATTTTCACCGTTGGTTAAAATTCTCCCACATTTTAAAGTTTGAGAACCTGTAAACAGCATGATGACGTAGGCAAGTGACAGTTAGGTCATTCGCGAATCTCGGAAGGGAGTACCAGGCGGAGTATATTATTATACCATGGACATTACTCACTTGTAGTTTTACATACCACATTCTTTAACATTGTATCTCCACTGTATCTCGAGCCCGCTCTTGGCGCACGCCATGGCGTAGTCGCCGAGGATGGGGCAGAGACACTTGGACGCGTCGCCGGCGCACGCGCACATGTCGTACACGCACTCGTCGTAGTACGGGTCCACTGACACGTGCCAGTGGCAGGCTGGAAAAAAAATGTGTTAACCCTTTACTGCAGCGGTCGGCAACCTTTTAGCAGCCAAGGGCCACATAGTAGGTAACGAAGTTGACGCGGGCCGCACTTTATTAATATTTATGACTAGACTAGTCATTGTCGTTTGTCAATATTACATACAAAATAGCCAGGGAGGCTCGCGGGCCGCAAGTGACAGGCTCACGGGCCGCAAGCGGCCCGCGGGCCGCGGGTTGCCGACCGCTGCTTTACTGTATGATGTATAAAAAATATTTATTTACATGTGAACTTTAATAGCTGTCAGTAGAGTTGAATATCATATATCCGCCATAAATGGCTTCGTATGCGGGAAGGGTAAATATTTATTGCATGTTTTTCGTAATATAAATTGGAAAACTGGAAAATAATTATGACGAATTTCTGTTTTTTACTACGGTATTATGCACTAATTTTACTTAAACATATTTTTTTGCTTGCTTGTAGCTCCTAAATTTTTCGACATTCATATTTTTTATCTGGGTGACTCTGGGTGGTTGCCATGGTTACATTCTCCTGGGTTACTCAAAATCCTAGTTTTATGATATTACGAATCTTCCTACTTAGGATTTATGACACAAGACATACTTACATTACAATGAGCCATCTACTAAACATGTAAGTAGAATGTGGTAAAACTTTTGTTCTAAAATAACTGCTACATTTGTCTATTGAATAATGCAGGAGCCCGATTTTATAATATAGACGTCTGTTCTCTTGATTTTCGTCCACACGAACTATCCTACCTACCTATAGAACCATTTAATTTACGTCTTAAAGGGGTCCACTGATTACCAGTCCGCCGGACGATATCGGCCTGTCAGTTAGAAAAAAAGTTGACAGTTCCGAACAACTGACAGGCCGATACCGTCCGGCGGACTGGTAATCAGTGGGCCCTTTAAGACCTTAATAACAACACTTATTACTTACGTTCAAATAACTTGCTCTTCAACTTGCTACAATACTTCTCAGCACTCTCCTTATTCTGGACATTAGTCTTGCACGGATGCTCTGGTTCTTTAACGTCCACATCTGTACATAACTCCCTGGTCTTCCATTTGTTGGCGAACGCTAGAGCGGTCTGCTCGACGTCGCCCTCTGGCGTGAGGAAGTCGTCTTTTTGGTTCAGGTTGAAGGTACCGCAGAGGCCCTGAGTGATTAAAATATTATTTTTAATTAGTATCGTTGTAATGACGTTTAAAGTATGTAATCAATGAAGATAGAATATATATATATATATATATATATATATATATAGTCAGTCTAGTCATTTCCGTCAGTAGAAAAAAGCGGCAAATTAAAAAAAAGTAGGCCCGAAGGGTACCTAATCGTCCCATAGAAAATTTGAATTTCGCGCCTTATTCTACTGACAAAGTTGTTTGACCGGCTATAAGTATTTGTTTTCGTATGAGTTGAGTGAGAACTCTAAACAGCAGTGAGCTGTTAACTGTCAAATAACTGTAAGATTTCTCAAAATCGACATTGACAGTGTCATCAAAATTGAATTGAATTGTGTCAGTGTAATCGAACGAGCGAGCGAAGCGAAGCGAAGTTCTTACATTCAACTTTGATCACGCGGCTGGCTAGCGGCACGTCCCGGCATTTCGATGTTTTTAAGCTGAACTGTCAGAAGATAGTTTGATACACAATAACTTAAGTAAATTTGTTCTAATTTAAATGAAATTGGGTAAACGTGTAGTCGAGGGCATTATATTTAGGTCATTAAATTATGAGCAGGATCGATCAAGGGGTTATTGAGCTAGAAGAGCTTAGAAGGCCAAAAAGCTGTTTGTGAGGTGTCTTGCTATTCTGGTCATTTTATTTGCAAGAAAGTATGGTCGAGTTTGGTATCAAATGAAAGTGCTCGGCTTACACTTTTATGATATCGTTTTTAAATTTACCATTTTGAAATAATTAGCAAGATAAAAATAAAATAAAATAAACATAATATATAGGTATTTGACATTTGACAGGAAATATTTCGGCTTACCACAGATACAGTATCAGTTAAGGGCTCCACAGACCTTGCAATAAATCGTACGCGGTTTTCGATCCTTTGACGACTGCATTCAATTGATATTTTTGGCGAACCGCGAGTTCTCAGTTCGGGGCGAACTACTAGTTATGAACATTTCATAAATTATAGACTTGTCAAAATATTTTCGAGATTTTTTATTTTTGTATTGCCTGAAAGACTAAGAAACACGACTCAACTATTTAAACTCAGACAGGGCGACCTTTAAGAAGGATAAGGATTTCACTATCAATCGGTCAATTTAAGTCGAGCCAGAAAAACCGTGAACCGACGCGATTACCACCGTGTTCTGTACCTAATACTTATTTGGGCAATATTAACCTTAGTTTTGTCGTGGAACGTTGGTGGCACATCGACAAAAACTCTGGTGTTGCCATCCCACCACAGATCTATTCCGTTCGGAAGTTGCACTGAAAAAAAAAACTTATCATTACTTTCTCTATTACGTGTACACATTTTTAACCTTATAAATGACAATCCTTTTTTTAACATTTTTTTTACTACACATTTTCTCAAATCATACTTACTGAACGAATTGCTAGCGAGATCAATAAAGCGATTTATACTTGGTCAACCAGATCTTGTCAGTAGAATAAGGCGGCAAATTTGAAAAATGTCGGCGCGAAGGGATGTCATCAAGACAAGATTTGCTTGACCAGCTATAGAAAATGCTATAAAAACTTCTGACACTGAAAGTGTCAAAAAGTGTTCAAGTGTCAACTGACAATTTGTACACATACATTCTTTGTGACACAAACAAAAGACAAGAGACAGAGAAAATAAAAAGTAAAAATTACACAATACACAATATTATTCTTTAAATTAGTTGAGGGTCATGTGTTGTAGTACAGAATAGGTGCTGACTCAGCATAAATGCTGCGGAGACCACAGCGCTGATCTTCCGTCAGTACCTTAAATTAAACTACTAACCTAAGGTACACCCAAGGTCAATTTGTACAATTAGTTACATACAAGGTCAACTGTGTCACAGTTACATACCAATTAGGAAGAGCGACGAGGCAGCCCTAATCAACACATCTCCGACGTGCACGGGTAAAGTCGCCACTTCCTTCCCGTTCACGAGCACTAGGCCTCCTTGCTTCAGGTGCAGATCCAGTCTGAGGTACTTCAGGTTAACGTGTGTGGCGAGATGTGGTACACCCAAGGTACACCCAAGGTCAATTTGTACACTTAGTTACACCCAAGGTCAACTGTGTCACTGGTACATACCAATTAGGAAGAGCGACGAGGCAGCCCTAATCAACACATCTCCGACGTGTACGGGTAAAGTCGCCACTTCCTTCCCGTTCACGAGCACTAGGCCTCCTTGCTTCAGGTGCAGATCCAGTCTGAGGTACTTCAGGTTAACGTGTGTGGCGAGATGTGGTACACCCAAGGTACACCCAAGGTCAATTTGTACACTTAGTTACACCCAAGGTCAACTGTGTCACTGGTACATACCAATTAGGAAGAGCGACGAGGCAGCCCTAATCAACACATCTCCGACGTGCACGGGTAAAGTGGCCACTTCCTTCCCGTTCACGAGCACTAGGCCTCCTTGCTTCAGGTGCAGGTCCAGTCCGTGGTACTTCAGGTTAACGTGTGTGGCGAGATGTGGTACACCCAAGGTAAGGTACACCCAAGGTCAACTGTGTCACTGTTACATACCAATTAGGAAGAGCGACGAGGCAGCCCTAATCAACACATCTCCGACGTGTACGGGTAAAGTGGCCACTTCCTTCCCGTTCACGAGCACTAGGCCTCCTTGCTTCAGGTGCAGGTCCAGTCCGTGGTACTTCAGGTTAACGTGTGTGGCGAGATGTGGTACACCCAAGGTAAGGTACACCCAAGGTCAACTGTGTCACTGTTACATACCAATTAGGAAGAGCGACGAGGCAGCCCTAATCAACACATCTCCGACGTGCACGGGTAAAGTGGCCACTTCCTTCCCGTTCACGAGCACTAGGCCTCCTTGCTTCAGGTGCAGGTCCAGTCCGTGGTACTTCAGGTTAACGTGTGTGGCGAGATGTGGATACCCAAGGTCAATTTGTACACTTAGTTAGACCCAAGGTCAACTGTGTCACAGTTACATACCAATTAGGAAGAGCGACGAGGCAGCCCTAATCAACACATCTCCGACGTGTACGGGTAAAGTCGCCACTTCCTTCCCGTTCACGAGCACTAGGCCTCCTTGCTTCAGGTGCAGATCCAGTCTGAGGTACTTCAGGTTAACGTGTGTGGCGAGATGTGGTACACCCAAGGTACACCCAAGGTCAATTTGTACACTTAGTTACACCCAAGGTCAACTGTGTCACTGGTACATACCAATTAGGAAGAGCGACGAGGCAGCCCTAATCAACACATCTCCGACGTGTACGGGTAAAGTGGCCACTTCCTTCCCGTTCACGAGCACTAGGCCTCCTTGCTTCAGGTGCAGGTCCAGTCCGTGGTACTTCAGGTTGACGGCCTTCGTGCAGGACGGTTTGCCTTCGCCCGTGAAAGGGGTCAGGTTCATTTCCTGAGGACAATTATTAAAAGTTTAAAAAGCAATCTTTGCATGTAATCTTGATAGCATAATCAAAAGAGTAAAGTGTGGAAATGTGGTATTCGTTAATTAATGATCTTTACTTTTACAACTAACACGGGACTTAGGGCCACTTGCACCATTCACTAACCCGGGGTTAACCGGTTAAATCTAGAGTTGCCATGGTTACCAGTACAATTCGACACTGTGTTAGCGGTTTAACCACTTAACCTCGGATTAGTTAACGCGATTAAGTCCCGTGTTAGTTATGAGTGAAAATCGTGTTAGTTTAAATCAATATACAATGATCTTTACCTCATTAATACTGCCAGAGCACGCTACATTCTCCAGTTCAACCGTCACATTATCGGCCTGCACCAACGTTTAAGTGCAGTGCCTCATGGAACCATAACGTACCTATATAGTCCATCAAAACTAATGTAGTCGTCAATAAATCCTGGATTAACTGGATTAATGAACTTTACCTCACTAATACTGCCAGCGCACGCCACATTCTCCACCTCAACCGTAACATTTTCAGCCTGCAGCAACGTTTAAGCGCAGTACCTCATGAAACCATAACGTACCTAATCAAAAGTGATGTAGTCGTCAACAAATCCTGGATTAACCTGTCGAATCCCACGATATGACGTCACCATAAGCGTTCTGGCTCATATATGAGCCGTGGGAGCTGACAGATTAAGTGGATTAATGATCTTTACCTCACTAATACTGCCAGCGCACGCCATATTCTCCACCTCAACCGTCACATATTCAGCCTGGAGCAGTGTATAATCGCAGTGCCTCATGAAACAATAACGTACCTAATCAAAAGTGATGTAGTCGTCAATAAATCCTGGATTAAGTGGATTAATGAACTTTACCTCACTAATACTGCCAGAGCACGCCACATTCTCCACTTCAACCATCACATTTTCAGCCTGGAGCAGCGTATAATCGCAGTGCCTCATGAAACCATAACGTACCTAATCAAAAGTGATGTAGTCGTCAACAAATCCTGGATTAAGTGGATCAATGAACTTTACCTCACTAATACTGCCAGCGCACGCCACATTCTCCACTTCAACCGTCACATTTTCAGCCTGGAGCAGCGTATAAGTGCAGTGGCCCATGAAGTCGTAACGCAGCCCGTCAAAGGTGATGTAGTCGTCAACAAATCCTGGATTCAGTGGATTAATGAACTTTACCTCACTAATACTGCCAGCGCACGCCACATTCTCCACTTCAACCGTCACATTTTCAGCCTGGAGCAACATATAATCGCAGTGCCTCATGGAACCATAACGTCCCTAATCAAAAGTGATGTAGTCGTCAACAAACCTGGATTAAGCGGATTAATGAACTTTACCTCACTAATACTGCCAGCGCACGCAACATTCTCCACCTCAACCGTAACATTTTCAGCCTGGAGCAGCGTATAAGTGCAGTGGCCCATGAAGTCGTAACGCAGCCCGTCAAAGGTGATGTAGTCGTCAACAAATCCTGGATTCAGTGGATTAATGAACTTTACCTCACTAATACTGCCAGCGCACGCCACATTCTCCACCTCAACCGTCACATTTTCGACCTGGAGCAACGTTTAAGCGCAGTGCTTCGTGGAACCATAACGTACCTAGTCCATCAAAACTAATGTAGTCGTCAATAAATCCTGGATTAACTGGATCGTGTTAGTTTAAATCAATATACAATGAACTTTACCTCACTAATACTGCCAGCGCACGCCACATTCTCCACTTCAACCGTCACATTTTCGACCTGGAGCAACGTTTAAGCGCAGTGCCTCGTGGAACCATAACGTACCTAGTCCATCAAAACTAATGTAGTCGTCAATAAATCCTGGATTAACTGGATCGTGTTAGTTTAAATCAATATATACAATGATCTTTACCTCACTAATACTGCCAGCGCACGCCACATTCTCCACCTCAACCGTAACATTTTCAGCCTGGAGCAGCGTATAAGTGCAGTGGCCCATGAAGTCGTAACGCAGCCCGTCAAAGGTGGTGTAGTCGTCAATAAATCCTGGATTAACTGGATCGTGTTAGTTTAAATCAATATACAATGAACTTTACCTCACTAATACTGCCAGCGCACGCCACATTCTCCACTTCAACCGTCACATTTTCGACCTGGAGCAACGTTTAAGCGCAGTGCCTCGTGGAACCATAACGTACCTAGTCCATCAAAACTAATGTAGTCGTCAATAAATCCTGGATTAACTGGATCGTGTTAGTTTAAATCAATATATACAATGATCTTTACCTCACTAATACTGCCAGCGCACGCCACATTCTCCACCTCAACCGTAACATTTTCAGCCTGGAGCAGCGTATAAGTGCAGTGGCCCATGAAGTCGTAACGCAGCCCGTCAAAGGTGATGTAGTCGTCAACAAATCCTGGATTAAGTGGATTAATGAACTTTACCTCACTAATACTGCCAGCGCACGCCACATTCTCCACCTCAACCGTAACATTTTCGGCCTGGAGCAGCGTATAAGTGCAGTGGCCCATGAAGTCGTAACGCAGCCCGTCAAAGGTGGTGTAGTGAGGGTCGCCGACGGCGCCGCAGCGGGCGCCGCACGGCACGGCTGTACAGGTCCATTCGCCAGCTTGGCATGTGCTGGAAAACGAAATCCAAATGCTGAATGCTGAAGACAGCACGGTAAGCACTTTACGCATGAAATCTGGTGTCTCTGCTTTAAAGAAACCTATAGCAACAGTGCTAGTCCGAAAAGATTGTACGTATCAAGAATGCCTAGTTAGCAGAACTCCATAGTCTTCGGGCAGAGGCAGCTTTTCACACAGGATAACGCTAATTATTTAAAAAGAAGTGTGAACAGACTTGACTCACCAAGTATTGCAATCCTTTTTCACCGTCTTCCCAGGCTTGAAGCTCTTATTCCTCAGTCGACAAGGGCACTGTTCTTTGGGCACACACTTGCCAGCTTCTAGAAGTAGACCTTCAGGACAGAAGCATCCCTCCACGCATGTTTTAGCGTCGGCCGGGGAAGGGTTGGAGAACTGGCAGCTGGGCTGGACGTCCGGGCCGCAGGATTTGTAGATCTTGCCTTCCGCGCATTTCATTGCTGTAGAAGTTTATGAATAGGGGTATAACTGCAATGTTCTGCCGTGAGGGTGCAACACTAGCAATATACATATAGTAAACCATAGAGTAACTTATACTGTGCCTCATAGACTAGGAATCCTCTAGACTGAGTTTAGAGCAATTATTTCATGAAACCGATGCTGCCAAAAATACGGGGGTGCGGGGGGACGAGGTGAGCGAATCCCGTGCCGTGATTGGTCCGTTCAAAGACACAGACCAATCACGGCACGGGATTGACTCGAATATGGAGTAGAACTACTGTATGAGTGGCAGAGGGGGTAGCGTTACTATGCTCAGTCTAGAGGATGTCTTGTCTGTGACTGTGCCTTGATGTGTTTTCGATAAGTTTTCACAGACAATAAAATATGACATTGATGAATAAAGGCATGATCGCGGTTTGTTTACAAAGGGTCTACCGGGAAACGCGAAAATCGATATTCAGTTATCTGCTTCTTTATCGTTCGAATATGAAAGAGTGATAGAGATGTTATATAACTAGTGTTTAGTTTTTTAAGTTTATAAAATACATATGTATGTTAGTTTGTAATATGGGCCTTGTTGCCTGAATTAAATTTTAAAATAAATAAATAACGAAACTTCGATTTTCTTGTTTCGCGGTCTACCCTCAGAATGTGATGGATTGTTGTAGTGGCGCCCCCTACGCGGTTTCGCGTAATATTCCCTATTATATAGAGGTTTGTGTGTGTAGCGGACAAGGTTTTAGTTTTACATTGATATTTCATATAGATCTTTAGGAGCGGCCGTTACGTTTAAAATATGACCTCGAGTTACATATATTACTTGAAATTATAAATTTTAACGGCCACGCACTTACCACGGTGGTTAGTGTTAAAACGAATTAAATCCTACGTCAGCCATCTTCGGGCGCACGAGCGCCGCAGCAAACTAGGAGTCGAAGTGGTCGCCATGGCCGAAATCGGCCATCATCATCATCAGTGTCAAAATAAAGAATGGCACTTACGGCATGTCTCAGCATCTCTCCAGTCTTTCATCTCCTTCACACCCAGTCGTTGGCACTCCTTCGCATACACGGACACCGTGTTGCAAGCACAGTCCTCCTGACCTATTTAAAAAAAAAGTTTATTTTTTAAGTCAACTTCGTGTACCGTCAACCTTAACCTGTCGAATCCCGATATGACATCACCATAAGCGTTCTGGCTCATATATGAGCCGTGGGAGCTGACAGATAAAGTAGGTAAAAGAGACTCATCGCCTTAGCCGTATCTTTGAATGTAGGTATTTTGTGCCATTTTTAACCGAAAGGGTACTTATTGTCGGTTTTCAATAAGGCGCTATTTCCACATAGCTCCAATTTGAAATCAACTTTATCGACAACCAACAATGTGGTACCTTTTGGTT